>NW_015386520.1:476917-525454 GCF_001527695.2 Protobothrops mucrosquamatus
AATTTGTCAACATTCTTATAGCATTTACTGTTTCCTTTTCATCATTTATTCTTGCACAGTACTGGTAACATATGCAGTATTTGTTTCCATTCCCCTTTTTGACATATAACTATAATTCACATGGGTGTGTATATGTATGTATACCTCCACTGTTGAATCCTAGCAACTGCCTGGACCAGTCCCTGAAGTTTTCTTGGCAAGATTTCTTGGCTTAGAGAGAGGGACTTGTCTGAGGTCATCAAGATGGCTTTATGCCTAAAGCAGGACTAGAACTCATGGTTTAGCCTGGTGCCTTACACTAGACTAGTTCTCTTACCATGTACCTAAAATATTACTTTCAGTGTGCCTTCTCTTGAGTTACATCCCAAATCATTTCATCAGTTTTATTATTAAATCCTTTCACTTTGTTGGAAGCTGCTTGTTTATTCAGTTTCATCCACTTTCAGAATGTTTTTATTTTTCTCAAATAAATTTTTCTTGTAGTCTGAACTCTTTCTTACTCTTGTGTAACTATCACACTTTGCAGTTACCTTTCTTCTCTTTAAACATTATACAATATATTATCTATTGTCTTTATTTATTGCAATGACCATTTTTTAAATAATGTATGCATTTCTTTTCTTATCTATAGTCTCTTATACTTTATTGTTCCACTAAGGATTTTTTTAATTATACTATCAGTTAGTAACTCCACATACTCTTGTTAATGCACTCTTAACTCTGTTAACTTTGTTACAAACAGCTTCCATATCTTCTTTCCTTACACCCAATTTCCATACATTCTGTTGGATGAGTGCTAATTTTAAAAGTGACATTTAATAGGATACTAAACTTCTTACAAGTATTATGACTGTCAACAAATAGGACCATGAATATTGACCTGCACTATCCATCATAGCATTGGTTAACTGAGACTGACACTGTAAAAAAAAATAAACTAAATGACCAGAATTAATCATATTCATCTGACACGCGCCATTCTTTCCCAGTAGTAAATACAAAAATGGCAGTATGTTTTGGCACATTATAGTTACTGTGCCCAAACTGAAAACAAAGCCCAATTTAATCTACTATCTAAACTACTATCTCTACTATATAAATAATCCATTTCAAACCAGCAAGTATTCCCTTCCTTCATCCAAAACTGAAAAAAAAATAAACATTGAAAATAAAAACATTGAAATTTTAGTCATGAGATTTAGGTGGCAAGCATGGATGTGTAAATATGGTATCCAACATACGGTAGGTGGGTTGGTGATAGAATTCTCATGTTGCTAAGAACTGGGTGTATTTTGACACCAATGTTTTTTTTTCATAAATTGTATTTGGATTCTTCGCCAGCAAATTAGAAAATTAGCAGGATTTTTTTTATATGAATAGCATTAAATAGAATACATTTTTAACAAAGACATGTAAATGAGAAGATGTGTTATGGAATGCTACTATATTATAGACAAGCAAGAGGGAAACCTAAGAAACCTACAATAGCTTTCTAGTCAGCATATTAATCATTATTCTTTCTCATCAATTGTGTCTATCTGGTCAGCATTTAAATTCTTAGCCAGCATAGACAAAAAATAATAGTTATCATTGCAAAATTCTTTGTTATTTATTAGAAAGAAAATGTAAAAAAGTATTAAAGAAACAAACCACTTATTTTTAAAAATAGATTCCCACTGCCATAACCAGATTTTTGTCTGTGTTATGCAATATCTCATAACTACAGAAAAAATACACAATATTATGCTGGGTGCATCATTTAATATTCTAAAAACTATGATTTTTATGTAAACACAACTTATCTTAAAAGAGAAAAGGATTCACAATCAGATAAAGTTCCACAGTTTTGAGAATGATTCTACTGTACATCTCTCCTGTTATACTATTTTTTGTTCAAAAGTGCCTTCAACCTGTGTTTATGGAAGATAAACATAAGAAAACCTAAATAATCTTTCCAAAATCAGAGCTGGACCTCGCTGACATTTCCAGTGTCCCAAACAGAACTCCAATGCCTTGCATAGCATTCTGCCTAGTGTCTGGCAGAAGCAGAATAAACCATGCAAAATAAACACATTTACATTTTCTTAATGACACTAAGAGAAATTTTCTAATCCAAATAAGGTAATTTATTAATATCATTTATACTGGCTGCTATTAACTTTTTCTTAATAGAATTGGAATTTTGGAATTTTGATGGTTGGCTTGAAATGACAATAGTGTATAGACAACAGTGGCAATGACAACGCTTCTTGGATGGAGAAGCGAGACGTCTTCAAAAGAAACACAAGAAAGTCCAGTTGCCTCCTGAAAAAATCACAGTGGCACTGGCATAAGAAAACATAGTGAAATAAGAATCAGTTAAAGAGAGATGGCTCACTTGCAGTCTAGTCTACCACAGACAGGTAGGTAGGACCTCCATAAAAACATTTCATCTAAGTAATCAAAAAAGCGGCTTTTTGTCTTAAATAAAATCAATGGGCAAGATGCTGCCACAGAAGCATCACTGATTTACGTGGGAAAATGTGAAGCACTTTGTCCACCTTTCTGCTGAAAAACGAGAGAACTGAAAAATGCAGAACTTTGGACAGATCATAACAATACCAACTAAATAAAATCTGAATGGTGGCTTTCAAAAAGAACTGTATTTCTTAGAGCCAATATGAGTAACCTGAAATGAAGACAAAAATCGTAAATTTGTGTGGCTCAATCTGTGACTGAAAGAGAGATTGGGAATATAATTGTACTGGATAAACCCCAAGATGCATAACACTATCAAATGGTGGGCTTTATGCATGTGATCCCAAGCCTGTGCCCACCCCAAGCCTGTGCCCACCCCTGTTTAGTAGGCCTGTCAAAGGCAAGGATTGCAATGAAGCAAGGAATGGTTGATTTATGCATTGCAGTCGCTGCTTTGCCTCATTCCAGCACAGCTGAAGTGCCGGTTTTCCTGCACTGGGCCTCATCATGGTGTGAGATTCTGCCAAAGTGCGAGTGAGATGTGCGGTGGGGAGTGTATCAGGGGTGGTATTGTCTACACACAAATGCTCAACTTTATGTACTTTTAACTAGAGGTGTAACAGATGGTTCCATTTCAGTCCAAGCAATGGAGAACCGTGCCCATTCTGCCTGTAGCCAATCAATCCAGCTACTCTGGGGGAAAACTGCAAGCTGGGCTTGGAAGTCTGGCTGCCAGCAATCCAGAGGAAAAGCTTTTATATAGGGTAATGTGGTTAGCTGCCATGTGAAACTGGGGAAACGAGGAGGATGGGATTAAAAATACATCAAAACAAACAACCTCATGCTGGGCTTTGGTCAGGAATAATGGCTGGGAGAGGAGAAAAGCAGCCACAATTTGGAAAATTAAAAAATGTGCTTTGGCCTGAACCATTAACACCCTATCATTTTAAACTGGCAGGCATAAGGGGAAGGGAAATTAACTGCTTTATGAGAAGGGAGCTGCCAACAGAGAAGTAAAAATTTGATGTTGCACAAAATAGCTCTAGCAGGTTGCCTTGGCCTTTAAATGCTAAAGCATCTGCACAGGGTTGTTGGAGCCAGGCTTTCTCTCTATCTGGCAGAGCAAAGCAAAGCAAAGTCTTCCACTCTGCAAGTCTTTGCTTGCCTGTCTGCACTAGAATAATTTTTTGAAGCTGGGTTAAATCCATTCAACTATTTCAGCAGACACCCTGAGCATCAATGGACACTCAACTTCTGTTTCTTTCTCTTCCACCCAATTTTGAAAATATATTTAGATACTCCAATGACATCTTACCTATGTGAAAAGGTTGTTATCCAGTCTAGCAACATAGGATACTAGTGGGGAAGGTGAGGAACGACAATTCAAACAATCCTAAAGATTATTGTCATTCTAGTCTTGCAGACTGAAACAACGAACTGTTCTTCAAAGGCTTGATGGCTTGGATTTACAAAAATTAGCACAGAGGTGAGACATTTTATAAACTTGGCAGGCTGAATATATGCCTGGCATTCTTGGAGAGTAATAATATACTCATATAGTAGGGTCCAATTGGGCTAAAAGTAGTCATATTTCAACCTGAAGAGTGTCTTCCTCAGATGGTCATTCAAGACCCATGGCTTCACTTACCTGACCTAGATATTGAGGTTCATAGAAAGTTCATCTGTTGACTAGGTAAACCCATTCATTTATGTGACTCTCAGTTTACATGCATCAAAAATTATGCAGGAGGCTATGCAATCTTTAAGAAATAATTTGAAATTTACTTAAATGTTCAAATGTTTGCAAATGGTTTTTAAGTAGCCACTTCAGTTCTCCATTTTGAATTTAAGAATGCATATCTTTGATATACATATGTTCATATACATAGACATGTATGCATTTTTTTACATAGTATGCTTTAACTATAACAGACAAAACTTTACTTTTTATTTTCTGGATTGTCATCAATTTAAAATGAATTAAACGTTTCTTTGAATTCTTCCCCTGCCATATTATGCTGTCTAAAGCGTCCCATATTTCTGACCTGATCCACTTGCAGTGCCCTAAAACTCTTGTTTCTTCTTTCTCCAGTTCTCCAGTATTTCTCTTGAACAGAATTTTCCTGCAGGCTTTATTAGCTGGTTGTTTTTTTTTATTGTGTTCCTTTATTTATTGTTAACTGAAGTCACCCATAGCTGTTTTATTTCTTTTGAAGCATGCTGTATTTCTCATTGTCAGGCAGCTCCAATGTCAGCATATAGTATTTTCAGGCACTGCCAGGGTCCCCATAGGTGCTATCACAAGGCAGATCTAACACTATGTTCTAAGCAAGATTCAGCTGCTGGAAACGGTTGCCCTTCAAATTTCTCAGTACTCTGTCATTCAAAAGCATTGTAAGAAATTAAGATGATAGGCCTGATTCAGCTCCTCAGCACCAGTTATAAACCATGCAATTCTTCTATTATCTGAGCTGACCAGAGCAGAGTTAATCAAGTAGAAAAAGGCCTAACATCCTCACATCTGGAAAGAATGTCATAATCATTTCTCCCTTCTCCCTCTCTCCCCATTTAAAGCCCTCGAATAAGGACTGTGGTTTAATCCTCAGCTTGGAAAATAGCCTAACCAATCTTGTTTTAGTCCTGAAGAGTGTCCTCCTGATGTCCCTGATTCTGGAAAATGATTCAGGAAACCTGGAGCTCTACTTTCTGTAATTTAGCCTGGGAAAATTCTCAGCAGAAACTTTAATAAAAGTAGAACATATGTGCACAAATGATACTATGCAGTGCTTTTTTTCTAAAAAAAAAAAAAGTGCCGGAACTCACACACATCATACAACCTGCCTTGCCTACCCTACAAGGTTCCATCCAAAAAAGGTGCCGGAACTCCGTTCT
This sequence comes from Protobothrops mucrosquamatus, assembly GCF_001527695.2. Classification (NCBI taxonomy): domain Eukaryota; kingdom Metazoa; phylum Chordata; class Lepidosauria; order Squamata; family Viperidae; genus Protobothrops; species Protobothrops mucrosquamatus. The sequence continues at coordinate 482,267 of NW_015386520.1, forward strand.
GTGCGTTCTATGAGAAAAAAAGCCCTGATATTATGAATGGATAAAGTCTGTTAAATGCATTGTCATCAGAACAAGGATTTTCAAGTAACACGGCCTTTAAACTGTAGTAACGTAGTTCATTTCCACAGTATTCCCAGGAATTACAACAATGTTACTGAGATCTTCTGACTTAAGGTGTGTTCTCACTCTTTCCAGTGACACTACCTAATACGTTTCCCTCTTTCTCTCACCCATATACATCCAAACCCAGTACTAGAACCAAAATGGGATGGTGGGGTGGAAGGAGTTTTGTTGAAGATAGTCAGGAAACTTTTCAAGCACTGGCACAATTGCTCAGTTTTGTATATTGATGTAGCCACCACATAAATCCTTGAAAAAAATGGAAATTTTTGAATAGTGCTATGGTTATAAAACATTATAAGGTGTTGTAATTGATTCTATCCTTCTGATTTTTTTTTTTTAAAAAGTCTTCTTCACAGTGAATGAATTTCGGTTTCTACATATCTCCAAACACTTTTCTTAATTACTACCTTGTAATTAAAAATGCCTCACTGATAAAGAATAAAATTTTGTCCAGTGTGTATCAATGGTCAAATCTCACTGCCTTAAATATTATTCAAAATTATATGAACACAAAACTGGCAATCCCTGTTACAATAACGATTCTTGTTATTTTTCTTATTTTATCCCATCTTTTTACCCAATTTACCTCAGTGAACATAATACTCCTGCTCATATTTGCCCATAAGAACAACCCGTCAGGTCGGTTGGAGTGAGAGGGAATGCCTGGCCCAGCTGCCTGCCAGCTTTTATGGCCAAGGGAGGCCTAGAACTCATCATCTTCTGATTTCTAGGCCAGCACCGTAACCACTACACTGAACTGGCCTCAAAAGAAATATGAACAGTGGCAGCATTTCTAAAAGAAGTCAAGGTAGCAGAGAGTGCTGGTACTCAAGTAAAGGTCATGCTGTTACATTGAGCGACATTCGAGAAGCATGTCCCCTAATTTTCACCATCACAAGATTGTTTTCAAATTCAACATGGCTATCAAACCATTCCTGTTCTCATTTATCAGTTGCCTATGCAGTGCCCTGGTGATAGGAGAGAAAAGGAAGAGGGAAGGCGTAAGTGGAGACGGAGTGTCTCTGAAAACCGAGAGGAGAGCAGGGGATGGAGAGCAATGAAGTTATCTGATCTGGACACTGGGACAGCAGATAAATGAGAAAGAGCATAACCCCACAGAGATGCATGCTCCAGCTTATGTAGTAGGCATTAAAGAAGAAATATTTTCAGAATAACAATTCACCTCTAACTGAAGGGACAGAGACTTGGTGATATTTGGGGCAATGTTCACCGTCTCCTGGTTTCCATCTCCTGTACATTTTGAGGACTGTGTGATTGAACTAGAAATAAAAAAATAAATGCAGAAGTAATTGGAGTTTCTTTTATCAAGCCCTCAAAATGTATTTGAGCCTGATTCCATTAGTTCCATATCTCTTATCTCTTAATAATCTCTTTAGCAAACTGTAGGACTCAATCAGACCAAAGTCTTCAGTTCATTAGATTCTCAGAAAGGAGAAAAACAACATAATGACCAATCTGGTTATATCTTCTGATTTTTAAAAAAGCATTACTCACACACACACACACACACACACACACACACACACACACACACACGAAACAATATGAGATAAACATTGAGCACATTCCCTTGAATCATTTCTGGACTTATTTGTATAGCTCTTTTAGTCTTCTGCTGAATGTTTTTTTTGAAGAAATAGTTAAAGATCCTTTCTTTCAGTACCCATGTTCACCTTTTGCATTTCCTAAGTAGAGGATAACATCCTGCATTGACAGAATCTTAAATGTAGGATACTTAACTATTTTGAACTGATAGAATGCAAAGATGTTGATGCAATGTTAACTAAACTCTTAGAAGGCTTGTCATTTTGGTATTGTTAGATTTTTGCAAAAAATAAACATGAACGATGCATTTGTGCATGCATCTTATAAACATGGAGATTACAGGATATTCAACAAGCAGGAAGGGACTAAATGACATAATTCTGAGCCACAAACCTAAAGCACCTGAAAGGCAGGGATATGGTTTAGAAAAATGCATGAGAATGTCTTGAGCAGGAGTAGTGTGCTGTCTGCCAGAGTGGAAGCACTGAATGCCTAAGCATATGTTTTGATTTGACCAAAGGCAAAATGTGTCTCCATTTCTAGCTCTCACAGAACAAAAGCACTGGTGTTACATTGATTGGGTTACTGGGGAAAAGCACCAGCCAACATTTTGCCTCCTGGCCAAGTCAAGGCAAACATGAAACCAGGGAAAAGAAATAATCAGTGAAGATTTGGCATCTCTCCTAACAACTGTTTGCGTCTTCCTAAGGAGGCTTTCCTAATAGTTTAAGAAATATTAGCCCAGACAAATATTGGGTGAATTCTACTCATGCATGATATTCTGATCTAAAAACTTGCTGTGCTTATCTTTGAGGCTGAAAATAAAAGTCTCAGATCCCCTAGCAAAGAAAAAAAATATATAATGAGCCATTTTCCAACAAATCTCAGATAATCCTGGGTGTCTAGAATACTGTTAAAAAAATTCTCTGCATTCATTGTATCATTATATACAATCCAGGATTCTCAAGGATAAGTAAGGATATTTAGGTAAAGCTTTTACATGCCACTGCCTAATGTTACATCTATTCTAAAAAACTCTCCCACTCTCACAGCACTGAATACTCTTTCTTACAGGACAAGCTGAACTGAAATCTGATTACAGGATCTCAGCTCCTCCCAAACTCAATGAGGCACATGATCCAGAGACGTTTCTGTAAATCTATATTATCCCTCCAGCAGCGGTGTCCCTGTGAAGTGGTGAGGAAAAGAGTAGCATTGGAGTTTTAATGGCATGAGATGATGGAAATAGATCTTGTCTCTTTCATCCCAGCTATTTTTGTAGATTATTAACAGATCTGGAGGAGAACAACAGAATGCTAAAGCTATAAACAACAACAAAAAGTGCTGTAGATGGTCAATTAACTGTCCTGTTTATTATTCACAATGAATGAATTGGAGAAAGCTACAGTATTTCAGTGCTGGTGATCATCCATCAGTATGGTATCATCAGTATGCTGTTGATTCCCAATTATATATTTCCACCTTTGCTGAACAGGTGATGCTCTGCAATGCTGGTTGAGTGCCTGGAGGCTATAAGGGTCTGAATGGGGAGGAATATTGATTCAACCCCAGCAAGATGGAGTGGCTCTGGGCTTTTGGTCCCCCAGGCCCAGAGGATATTTCATATTTGACTCTGGATGGGGTGGCCCTTGGCTCTTTTATGACTCGTGGACTTCAACTCCCAGAATTCCTGAGCCAGCATGCCACGAGTCATAAAAGAGCCAAGGTTGCCTACCCCTGCACTAGACGAATCCATGCAAAGTCCCTATCCCCCACAGCCTTGGCTGCCACCTGCTCCTTAATCAGGAGCAATGAGTGCAGGAGAACCTCCAGATTGCAAACCAGCTCAGTCCAGGGTAGGGATGAAAAATAGCTGGGATGAAAGAGACAAGATCTGTTTCCATCATCTCATTCCTTTAAAACTCCAATGCTACTCTTTTCCTCACCACTTCACAGGGACGCCACTGCTGGAGGGATAATATAGATTTACAGAAACTTCTCTGGATCATGTGCCTCATTGAGTTTGGGAGGAGCTGAGATCCTGTAATCAGAGGATCATAAAAGAGCCAAGGTTGCCTACCCTGGGTCTAGTGTGTCAACTGCACTGTTTTCTAGACTGGGAAGACTTGCTTATGGTCACTCATGCCTTGGTTACTTCCTGTTTGGATTACTACAAGGCACTCTATGTGGGGATGCTCTTGAAAACTACCCAGAAACTTCAACAGGTCCAAAACACGGCAGTACATATAGTGATGGGATCTCTAAGTTTCCCTATGCAACATTTCTATTGTGTGAGCTGTACTGGCTTTCAGCTTCTTTCTGGATGCAATTCAAGATGCTAGTCATCACCTTTAAAGCCTTATATGGCAGAGGGCTAGGTTATCTAGGACAGGGCTTTTCAACCTTTTCACCCATTGTACCACTTTTAGGATATGGCAATATCCAAGTACCACCAGTCGCCTAGCAAAGTGTCAAAAACTTGATGACCCAAAAGTGATAAAGTACAGGTAGTCCTTGACTTACAACAGTTCACTTAGTGACTGTTCAAAGTTACAATGGCACTGAAACAAGTGCTCCCCAAGCCACAGCCGAGCAAGACACCTGCCTGCCCGCCCGGCCGCGCTCTTCCTCCTGTCCGAGGTTTTCATTGTTGTGAGCATTTCTGTTGAGGATTGGCAGCGGGGTGGGGTGGGGTGGGGGGGTGCTTGGTTTTTATTCCCCCCCCCCTGTCTGCTGGGTGGTTGCAGCAGATTTTGGTCACTACACATGACCCTGAGGCACATGAATCAGTTGCCAAGCATCTGAATGTAAATCACAAGACCCTGGAGATGCTGCAACATTCCAGCTGATTGGTGCTTCTTCAGGGCTCAGCAGAAGCACCAGGATCAGTGCTGCTTTCCAGCTGATTGGTGCTTCTTCAGGGCTCAGCAGAAGCACCAGGATCAGTGCTGCTTTCCAGCTGATTGGATCAGTGCCGAGCTCCAGCTGGAGCCTGGCGCTGATCCTGGAGCTTCCGCTGAGCCCTGACAGCCCTATAGCTCCAGCCATCTCTCACTCAGGCTTGTGCAGTGCTGCCACCGGTTCAGCTCATTCCCCTTCCCCGCTACCACTTTTCTAGGATGGTTGCGTACCACCTGCCAGGTGCCAATGTACCACAGGTGGTACCCGTACTGCTGGTTGAAAAGCCCTGATCTAGGACCACCTTTTTCCCTAAAGACATCTATCTATCCTACCAGATTAGACAGGATGGGCACGCTCCTAGTCCCTTCTCTTAAACATTGCCACCTTAAGGGAGGTAAGAAATGAATCTTTTCCATGGCATTCCCTGCCCCATGGAATACTTTCCCCCCTGAAATTCAGCAGGCCTCTACCTTCTTAGCCTTCTGTAAAACCCGGAGGACCTGACTTTTTCCCCAAGCGCTGATATAAGATGAAGCTACCGCATATTAGAAGTCTTGGCTCAGCACCACGTTTTGTGCTTGTTTTTTATAGTTTTAATATTATTTTTATGTTGTTTTAATTTTTTATTGGGGACTGCCCAGAGTTTGTTATAAGATGGGCAGCTATTTAAATGTTTTAAATAAATTAAAAAATAGTCTTGGAAGGAAAATATTTTCTCAGACCAACCAGGAAATAATTGTCTGACTCAATTCATGCACATGAATTGCTTACAACAAACACCAAATACTTCTTGTGTATCCAACTCAATATCTTAGATATTCAGATTATAATATTTAAATGTTTATAGTTTATAGCAAATAAGTTATTTAATCAGATAGATTAAGAGCTTCTACATATTTAATCACATTGATTAGCCAATATCCATGCTAGAAAGATATATAGTAAGATAAAAAGAGATATAATATATTTAGACTATGATTAGCTACTTAAATTCATATATAATAATGTATTGATTGAAGCCGTGGGACAATAATATGTCAAAGTATTATCCAGGCAAAGGAATTGCTGACAACCAAGTATTTTAGCTATGCCTGAGAGCTATTCCTTTAAACAGATCTCCTAAACCAGGGGTAGGCAACCTTGGCTCTTTTATGACTCGTGGACTTCAACTCCCAGAATTCCTGAGCCAGCATTCTGGGAGTTGAAGTCCACGAGTCATAAAAGAGACAAGGTTGCCTACCCCTGTCCTAAACAGAGCAGTAATGTTCAGAGGTCAGTATAAGAATGGGAATATCCTCAGGGCAGGAAGAAATGGGATTGATAAAATAATAGTACAATAAGTGATACTTGTCATTATGTGTTTTTTTAAAATATTGCCCAGCAGAGTCACCGATCTTCTTGAACATGCTAGGCCTAATTTTTACTAAATTTCTGTAATTCCACTTTGATACCCTCCACATATGTTAGAGCAGAGGTCTTCAAACGTGGCCCTTTTATGACTTGTGGACTTCAACTCCCAGAATTCCTCAGCCAGGCACGCTGGCTGAGGAATTCTGAGAGTTGAAGTCCACAAGTCATAAAAGGGCCAAGTTTGAAGACCCCTGTGCTAGAGTATAGTTTTCATCATTTTCAGTTAGAACAACCAATTACCATGCTGACACCACTGTCTTTATTTTCACCTTGTTGTTTAGTCAAAGCTGTGATCTGACTGGTGAACTTTGGAGGGAATCAAAATGGTGGCCTTGCGAGGTAGTTGGGATGGATAATCTAAGCAGAGACCACCATCAGACAATTATCCTTATTGAAATATTGCTATTTCAGGAAAATCTGAGATTTGCTCTTACTATGGAGGGTACTGGCTAGCTTAAACTATAGATTTCTTCTGAAATACAGTAAGAGAGCTCCTCTACCATGTCTGCTTCAGTTCCATACTAGTTTCTGGCTTGTCTTTTGGTATTATTGTTTTTTATTTCCCTTTCCTCCCTTTGTGTGCCTATTTTATCATTGTATAATATTGGTCTTCTGAATCTGTACTCTTAGCCATTTTCTCTTTCATTGGTCAGTAGCATCATCTAATGCCATGAGCTCTCTGCTTTGGAAGTGTGGGGTGGGGGGAGTCTTCACCTCACATCAGGATTTAGCAATATTATTTGGAGGCTTGAAAGCTTGCAGTATGTAAAAAAAAATATCAAAGCAGTATAAAGCATCAATGATGAAAGCTACATAGAGTTACACCAGAATAGGTTTTGGCCCGACATATAGTTCCACAGCTGCTTTTAAATCTGGTACTGAGCTTTAATATATCCACAGGAATTTTTATCCCATTTGGTTCATTCTATTTTATTTTATTTTTTATTCTGTTAACTTTATCCTATTGATTCAAATGCATTTTCATTCCCCCAGACAATCGCCTTTTGCATTTGCTTTTTATAGAAAAGGTTTGTGCTGGAAGCAATATATAACAAGGCTTTGTTCTGAAATCCACCAGGACTCTTCCCCCCAAGTTTTCATGGTTTTGGATTCTGTTTTCTTTCCAGGACTATGTTTGAATGCAGAATAGTACAAATAAATGAGAACATAGCTTCTGAATGCAGAAAGAAACCCCAAAGGTCAGTGGGTTATAGATATGCAGATGACAAGCTATATGATTGCGTTGATACAATTGCTGTTCCTGGCCCATTCCACACCTGCTGTTTGTTTTCAGATATTAATAAAAGCTGTTAAAATGCCACCATATTGACATTCTGGTGCTTGTTTCCTGGGCTATAGCTCTTTGGCAAGCTCACTAGAGTTTTTGCAATAAATCTTTCCATCTTGGTACTTCCTTCTTGTATTCTGTAAGCCATAAGTTGTTATGATTTTGGCTTACACAACTCAACACATACCTTGACATTTTGCCTCCCTTTAGGGTTTGGATAGCAGGGCAGCAAAACATTCATTTAATTATAGTGCAATCTTATACAGTTCTACTCAGAAGTAAGCCCTATTGAGTTTAATAGATTAAGAGCAACAATAGTGCTTTGGGTGAAATATCTGCAGTCTTAATTAAATGCATTGATTGCTTTACTGACACAAGGTGTCTGGTGTATAATGGCTAATAGTTCAACTAGCTTTTAAAAAGCCAACAGCTGAGAGAGTTCATTACTGCAATGCTGCATGGGAAGAGGAAGGTCTGGGTACAATGATCCATGTCTTAATTGTCTAGATTCTGTAATTCTACTACTGTATGGAGCCGTCCTTGAAAAGCATCCCAAAATTAACCTAAAAATATCTTTTGAGATATGGATTTTCAAGTAACTTTGTGAGTACCATTCAAATCTTAGATCAGTCTTTCCCACAGATGCCCTGTTGTATATCCAATTTTATAACAAGCTAACTGAGGATATTTGAGACAATGCATTTTCTGCAGCCATATCCAGTATTCATTCTCTTAAGAGTATTACATTCCTTACTGCACCGGCCCCCAACTTTTTGGGCACCAGGGACTGGTTCTGTGAAGAGCAATTTTTCCATGGACTGGGGATGTGTGTGGTTTTGTGTGCTGCCTTCATCCCACGTGTGCACAGATGGGGCTTCACACGTTCCACAGCCTGGTTTCTGGTGGACCGCAGCCAGGTGCTGTCTGCAGCCTGGGGGTTGGGGACCCCTCAGAATTCAGTGAAGACTCTTGTGTTCCATCAAGGTTTAACATGCCCTGTTTAATTGTTCTGAAGAGTTTTGTTTGTCCTATGTTTATTCTTAAGATGTCTTCATGTTATAATTATTTCAACTGATACCTCCCCTGTGTAGTGAGAGGTTGACCTACATCAGTGCTTCCCAAACTTTTTCCTTCATTATCCAAAACCACTTATCAGAAAGTCTTATCAACCCTTGAGGATTGGTGGTTAAGTCCCTTCCTTTGGCATTGTTGTAACTTCAAAAGATCACTGAATGAATGGTCATAACTTGAGGACTATCTGTATTATAAATACTGTATCGTTAAATGATCTTTATGTAATTTCAATACATTATCATTGGTAATTTTATTGATTTCCATCTTAATAGGAATACTTTGGGAGACTGTCAAATATATTTTAGTACATGTGACATTCTAAGTCAATTTAAATGTCCCTGGGTGGGTAATGTGTTTGTGTGTCATTATCCAAAGATAAACCACTTTTACTCAATTTTGGATAATTTACCCAGTGGCAAACACTGATCTACATATATGCTAAAAATATACCAAAGCAACATACAAAACATATGCTGATGGGAAAAGTTGCTTCCTGTCAGAAGATTTGCCAGATGAACTATTAGACTGATTTAATACAGTATGAATTCCAGCCATCTCTTGTTTGGTGATAATATAGCCTTCCCTACTTAGTGTCTTCTAGATATGTTATATTTTAATATCCATAATCCTCAGCTGTATAGCGCTTACTGGTTATAAGCACTCATGGCTTAGGTCAGTGGTGGTGAACCTATGGCACATGTGCCAGAGACGGCACTCAGAGCCCTCTCTGTGGGCATGCGTGCCATGCCCGGAGATGGCAACTATCCCTCTTCAACCAGCCACCCGCTAACTCGCCGAGGTCCCACATGGCCGGATACATCCCAGCATGGCTGGTTTCCCTCCCCCCTGTCCCATCCCTCCTGGCCTCGCATGCTCTCCTTTTCCCGGGCACGGCCCACTGCATCTATGCTTCTCTGAACTGCTGGCGGCAGCTGCGGAGCCCCAGAGTGCGCTGGTCGAGGGGTCGGCAGTCTGTGGCTGCTGACAGACATTGTCGGCCCCCATACGCTCGCTGGCCTCTGTGTGCGGGGGCCAATGGTGTCAGGCAGCAGCCGCCCCGGCCCCTGCCCCGCCTTGCCCTGCAGCAATGGCACCCCTGCCCTGCCTCGCCTTGCCTTGCCCTGCAGGACGAGTCTCCTGCCCACCGCCCCACCTGCCAGAGACCCCCTGGATCTCCCCCAACCCTGCCCGGCCCCCACAGGCATCCCTCCCCACGAGCAACATTGAGGTGACCACGCCCACCTTGGCCACACCCACCCAATCTGCCATGACTACCATAGCCATGCCCACCCAGTGGGCCACGCCACCTGGCACCCGGCAATAAATAAGTGGGTTTTGGGTTGCAATTTGGGCACTCGGTCTCTAAAAGGTTCGCCATCACTGGCTTAGGTGGACATACACAGTGCTCTTTTATGTCTCTCTGTCCATTTACTTCTATTCCATATTAGCTCTGTTGGCTGGGCTGAATGGAACCCAAAGTCTAATGTATCTAGTAGGTGGTTCCTATAATTTATTTTAGAATCTGCTTGGCCAGTTATGGAAAAAGAAGAAGATAAGCAGAAAGAAGTTGTTTACAAAAGACAACAAAGCAGTTCACAACTGTGGATATGCCAATTGTGGTGTACCAGTGTGGGAGACACATCATAAAACTGAATAGCTTCTAGCATTATAACACTCTGTTGTAAGAAAAAAGAGAACCAGAAAGTGAGGAAGAATGGGAAACATATTATGGAAAAGGCTGGGTTGTTTTTGTTTTTGGCAACCATCAGAGTGTAGACTTGATGGGGAAGGTACCAAGGATGTTATACAGACCCACCAATCTTTGAGAATTTGAGTAAAAATTTGATTTCATTTTTTTATTTTTTTGTTGAAATAATGCTCTTTATTTTCAGAAATTGAAAAGCCATATATTCAGACTACAGTATACCATAAAACTTTATCTGAACCTGGAAGGGCTTTAATTTTGAGGGACATCCTGAGAAATATAAAACAGAAGCTACTTTCCTGCTATCTAAAATCTGCAGGAATTACCAACTTATTTTTATAATGATTAGAGGCAAGTAGGAAGTGTGTCTAGTTTGATTAGGTGCATAAAATCCATGAAGATATCATGAATCAAGATACATTTTCTTTTTTTCATGGGGATAATATTTCATGGTTTGGGGAAGGAGGATGGTGGTGAGGAAGTAATTAGCTATTTGTGATTAATTATTTTCATGGGTATTTGGTTTCTTTGTTTCTGTGATGCTGCCTGGAGCCAATTTTTTTAAAAAAAAGAATATAACAACAATCACAGAAATATTTTTTCTCAGTAACTTATGGCAATGTCAAAACTCAGAAGGCAAGCCAATGCTATCAAAAAGGGAGACACAGACTGAGGATTTCATCATTGGTAGCAAGTGAATTGGCACAAAAAACAGGACAAAACTCTGTATGATAGAAAGTACATTTTATTAACATCTCAGCTGTGGTCATAAAATGATCTTTTACACAGTTGGATGTGGCCAAATAGACTACAATTATATGATCTCACTTCCTCCTGATGCTATAAACATGGTTGCATTCAGTCATGGTCACTTTAATGTGGTCAAAAATGTTGACCTTAGTCCTTTTTTTAGCTGATGAGAAACCTTTAGATGTTTGTCAGGATTAAGCACAAATCACCCAACTGAATCAATCAAATCCTTCAGTATGCTGGACCTTGGAATTCAAGAATTTTGGTTTCACATACTACTGGCCTCCCCAAGCAAAACTCTCTACCTTGGGGTTAAGATAGGGCAGGTCTCAGTATGCCTTTTATTATGAAAGCTAATTTTTATGTGATCTTTGGAAATTTCATCCAACAGCCAGTGGAAACAGGAACATTCTCAATAATACCCTTTCAATTTGTGTAAATTTCCTGAGTTAAAGTTTTTAATTCAGTATTTACAATTAGTATTTCCCACATAATTAGTCAAATTGGATGTTGACCTTCAGATATTACATCCTGAACAGAACTCAACTGCCAGTTAAGTAGTCCGTATACTACGGTACTCACAACTATCATATCATTTAAATGTATTATTGGATAACTTTCCAGTTGTCCTTGAGGGAACAGGGAAAAACGGGTTGTTTCTAAATCTAGTCAACCTTTTAGATGTATTACCAAAGGTTTCTGGACATATGACTATAGATGACTAAACATGTATATGTACATTTGGACATGCATGTTGCCATTTAATATAAAACTAATGTACCAGAAGTAGCTGGAGACATTTCTGGTTTGTTTAATTAAACCACTTCTTTCTATCCTCAGATAAAGTCTCTTTTTATGCCAATTCTAGCTTCTTTAATCTCTTGTCCAGTGAACAAAGAGTCAAATATATTCTTTATTTAGCCACTGTTGAACATGGTGCTACTTCATCCTCTCTATACTTGGCAATCAGGCAAAGAAGTAGCTCCTAGCTAGGATGCTGTTTTTCTTTTTCCTTTTCTCCTGGCTTTTATCTTTATAGTATGGGCTTTCCTTTCAGGTTTTGGAGTTTACATCCTTAGCAGAACACTTCAGATACAATGTTTTGCCCCCTCCCCACTTTGGCTTTGTTCTGATTATTGTTTAAAATACAAAGATTATGAGGTCAAAACATTCGCAGCCAATATTTCTCCTAATGAAAGATGTAGTCAGGCATAAGTCAATGATCAAATCCATATGCTGAGTGTTCCATGCTACAATGATTTCCACCAGACAGGACTTCAATAAATCTAATTTTGAAAGAAATTATATGCATCTGATGCTGTTGTCTTACCAGCTGCCACCTTTATACTATGCTATCCATATTTCAATCTTTATGCTTGATAAAATGATATTATACTGATGGGCATGATAAAAAGGCTAGAACAATCACAAGCAGAATGTGAAATAAAATTCACCAGAATCTTCAGCTGGCATTTTATATGTTACTGCAACATTTGGCCAATGACAGGACACAAGATTACAAATAATGTGAACCAATATAGCCTGAAGACCTTATTTAGCTGCTCTCACAATGCAAGAATTCCAAGTGATCTGATGATTTATCAAAACAATAGTATGACAAAATTAACATATGCCATTTATAGCTGTTTTGTGGAATTCATTGCAAAAGAAAAATCAGATAGTTATGAACAGTTTTAACAGAATGATTACCAAAACAATTAAGCCTTCAATACTATTTGTTAAAGAAGCAGATGATACAAACCAAATCTTCAATTTCCAAAACAAATAAAGAAAATGTACAGGAAAATCTAGGCTACAGATTGTGTTCCAGATATGTAAACTACATTTTACATCATCCCCAGCTACTTGCATTTTAGACATGCTGAACTATAAGTCCTATTAGCCTTAATTGTCGTATAGGATGCGGTCCAGCCCATGTATTGACCATTGCTTGTAGCCTTCTAATACCCAATCTATCTAATAAGACAGCAAACAGGCAGTTAGGAATAAACAGAGAAGGTTTCTTGGCTGGTGTGGATGAGAGCCAGTGAACATTTGAAGTACTTTTCTAAGAAGAGAAAATACTTGTGTGATTATTCCACTGCTCTCCATAACTGCTTAGTAAATTCTGTAACCTATGATAGTATTTCATATCTTGTCTGTGTAATCAATAGAATGCTTCCATCTGCCATTAAACGTATCCTTCTTCTTTTTGAATGTCATATATCATACTTTCAAATGCTACTGCCAGGAGTATGGATGCAGCCTAACATTGGGTGGATGAAAAACTGTTTTTTTTAAGAATTACAAAATAATTTGGATTGTTAAAACTACTGGTTTTCTTGTTGGTGGAAATTAGCATCTTTATATAAATCACAATTTTCTTATATTTCTGCTTTGGGGTTCTTTTTGTTATAAATTTCCTGTGAATAAATTGCACATTGGTATTTTCATGCCCACATGAACAAGATCAGGCAGTTTCAGTGGTGGGATTCAGCTGGTTTGCACCACTTTGGCAGAACCGGTAGCTAATTTTTTGTTGCCCAGGCCCAGAATGGACTTCCGGAAGCTGCATCCACACAGAGAACCAGTAGTTCACATATTTAAATCCCACCACTGGGCAGTTTGTATAGCAGATGAGGGAATATGTCCAGACAATTGTCCCACAAACACTGAACAACCTATTTCTAGGTGCTTTCTAGAAGCAACTAAAGGATGATTTCCCATCTCTGCTAAGAACCACCAGAACTAATAAATTTGGTCAGCTTCAGAAGAAAGGGAAAGAGGAAGAACTAGAAAACAATCTGAACTTCTAGTATAGTCCTATATTACAATCTATAGACTCAAAAGCTGTTTCTAGAGATATTATATCCCTATGCATTTATAGCTTCCTCCATAAATGCTAGATGAAGTTATAGCTTTTGCAGCTTCACAGCTGAAAGAGCAAGTCCTTAAGGACAAAACCCAAAATATGCATTGTCAATAGTTAGGATGTTAAATTAGATCAGGTATCTCAGTTCAAATCTAGCCTCAGCCATGGCCCAATTTACCTCCTTTGAAAGCCTTGAGGAAAAAGGGAATATAAATCTAATGACAAAATAATAAGGCTGAGCACTACTTCATATTCAGTTCCAAAAAGGTGCTTTGGAGCACACAGATGCTTTAGACAGATGCTCTGTTTGCACTCCCGCGTCTTCCAAACACTCTTTTTTTGGAATCAGATCCAAAACCCTGCTGTGGCCTGCTAAATAATTTCACCAAATTGGGTGGGGTGGGAATTTAGAGCAACATGCAAAGGATTGCACTGTATCAGAATAAATATTCCATCATTTTGACTCATTCTGGACCAATTAAGTCCAGAATGATATCTGCTTGGGTCTGACCTCAGTCTTAATCTCCCTTAGAAGGTAATGTGGTCTGGATGGTACCTTTATTACATTTCTTTTGGCACAATTCAGTTAATAAATTATATATTTATTATAAGTGTATGACTGGGACATGGTGACACTGACTGGGACATGGTGGGGTGATGACTTCTATAGAGTTGTCTAGGGCTGTGCTCAAATCAAGAAATGTGGTGCCTTGATCCACTGGCAGGTAGAAGAACTGTTGTAGATGTTTCAAAAACCTTTTTTGCTGGGAGTTCCTCTCTTCATCAATTTTTTTTTAGACTTTCTCTTCTCTAACCATTGCCATCTAGTTATCCTCAAGTTGTCTGAAATATTGCTGGGAATGGGGTTCATTGCTCCAGTTGCTGCTTCTATCATTAGTCCACCTTCACTCCCACCCTTCACTTATCCCTTGTTATATTCTCTGGTTAGATTTGGACAAGGGGCCTCCAACTGCCGATACTGAATGTATTAGGAAACAATGCTTGCCTTATACTTGCATTCTCCCTTAAACTGGCAAGCCATCTCATCCAGGTTTGCAGTCTCCTCAATATTTGCTGTCTGCCTTTCCCTCTCTTCCTACTGCCATTGTACACCTCCCTCCTTTCCTCCAGCTGAAAAGCAATTTTGAAATCAATATTTTTCTCCTCCAGATTGTAATTGTGTTTTAGGTGAATTAGGCTATAGATCAGGATGGAATTAGTTTATAGATCAACTTCTGGCCTGGATGCAGCTGACGTATACCCATTACTTCCCCCTTCCATCTGTTTGGTCAGTGTCATGGATGCCTATAGAGTTGTGTGAACGGGGAGGGAGAAAAGTGTGTTACATATAGCTGATGAAACCTCCCAAATATAAGACTCTTTTGTGTTCTGTGTGTGTTTAGGAGGAGTGTTTGTTTTATAAGTCTCTCTGGTACGAAAGAGTTTTGAAATAAGGGCATTTCCTCAAAATAAGTGACAACTACTAGTCTCGGGAGCAAAACAAGGAAGACAAGAGATATAAAGTTGTGGAGAACTAGTAACACTGAAGAGGAACAGCAAATGCTTATTGGCTTTATAGCATGGCAGAAGAAATGATGCTTGCATCCAATCCCATCCTCTGTCTTTTCATCATGATTTGTTCCATCTTTCTTGTAAACCTCATTCTATCTTTATAATATCCATCAGATATATCAGTTTTTGGATGCAAGATTGGCCACTGGAAATATGATGACAAGCTAAGGCCTTATCCGAGAATGCAAATCAGCAGGTGTAAATGAAACGTTGATTTCTTATCCGGTTGCATTTACCATGTTACTAACATCAAGTTCAAGTTTTCTGGGTTTTGCGGAGTGACTCTGATTTACAACCATGTTTCCCAGTCTGATATTATCCAGATTAAACTGAAATTCCTATCATTCCTGATCACTGATTCTATTGTCTAGAGTTGATAGCAATTGCAGCCAAGGCTATTTTGAAGCTATGATATTGGAGAAGGTTGTGTGAAGTTTTAATCTCTGATCTGATATCCAGTAAAGTTAGCCAATCTGTACTTGCTACTGACCATATAAAACAAATTAAAGATTCTTTTCAATTTTATTCACTGGGTATGTTTTTACTGGAGTATATTTTTACTCTGACAGTTCATATAAAGGGATTCAAAGTTTGTGGTTTTGAGAAACTTCAGCTTGTGCACTAGTGACACCTTTTTAAGGTAAATTAGAACTTCACAGTTATTGGACAATCACAGATGTGTCTCAGTGAAAATCAACTCCAACGTATAAGATAGGAAATACGTAGGAATTGATTTCCTGTATTGTTTAAGCCAACAATGATCTATGCTTGTGGAAAAACTAGAAATACTCCATTACTATTAGGTATTTATTTCATGTACTGGCTACTTAGTGTTTACAAAGATGATGCAATTGTAGTGGCTCAAAAATAAAAGGAGAGGTGTTGGTTTCCTGAAATCCTTTGAGAAATTTCTTAGTTTAATCAACAATTAGAAAGAAGTGACCCTGGTCTTTAACTGAATTACTTCCAAGCTACCTCAACTAGATATTGTCTAACTTTTCAAAGGCATAGAAAGTTATGAAATGATTGTGGTCATGAAGTAGACAAATGTGACAAATATCAGAGAACATATAAAAATTATCTTAAAATTTCCCCTTTGGCATAGATGAAATCTTATTTCACTACTATGGTACCAAGAAAGTTGACTAGTTGGAAATTTCTTTAGTAGTGAAATATATGTTTCTATGTAGGACAGAAGGCTCAGAGACCATTGTTGAATTTGAGCTGGACTCATTGTAGTTCATCCTCACAATTGTATTTTAGATATGCCTCATTGTCTTGCAGTAATTAATTTGCAATGTATTTAGAGACAGTGTTTTATATTAATTCTAATTTAGATGCTGTCCAATTGAGGATTGGACCTCAAAGATGGTTTAATGACTTTCTGAAAAAAGTGATGATTCTCACAACACTTTATTTAAGTCAATTTTAGATCTGAGCAACTTTGTAATTATAGATTAATGCCTAAGATATTATATATAATACCTTTAAAAAGATTGCTTCTCAACTCCAGTTGTTCTTGATTAAATTATCTAAAAATGGAACATATATTTTTCAACTAATTAATGACTAAACACCAAGAATTTGCAAATTTATGGAAAAAGTATAACAGAGAGGTAATGTGAATTAACTATTTGACTGTAGCCGTAGCCTGATATGTCCCTTCAGAGTTGTAGTCCTTCTGATCCTTTTGGAGAAGGCTGCATTGGTTGCTCCTGCAATAGTTAGCATCAATGGAGAACATCATCAGTGTATAATTTTGGTTGTGCACCAATGGCAGGTGATCTGTGGCAATCAGGTAGCAGAAAAAAGTACTGCTGGGACATTGGTACAGTTCCAGAGCAATGGTTTTCTTTTTTGATAGACTCATCCATACAGTTGTATCCTTGAGATAAGAGATCCATGCCCTCTCTCAGTCCATACTCTTAAAGTGCAATGATTAAACACAGCATCCAGCTGCAACACAAGAAAATAGTGCAATTATTTCACTGATTTATCTTAGCAAGTTAAAATTTACATACTAAGAAAAATAATCTTGACTCATTTTGCATATTAATCAGAATTCAAACTGTTGCTTGCCATTGGTATGTACTCAGAAATAAGCTTAACCAATCTTGGTTTCTTAATATACAGTTAGTCCTTAACTTACAACCATTTGTTTAGTGACCATTCAGAATTACAGTGGCACTGAAAAAAGTGACATATGACCTTTTTCACACTTACCACCATTGCAGCATCCATATAGTCATGTGATCAAAATTCAGATACTTGGCATCTGGCTCAAATTATTACAGTTGCAGTGTCCCAAGGTCACGTGATCATTTTTTGCAACCTTCTGACAAAGTCAATGGGGAAACCAGATTCACTTTTCAATCTTGTTACTAACTTAACAACTGCAGTGATTCACTTAACAACTGTGGCAAGAAAGGTTGTAAAATGGGGCCAAACTCACTTAACAACTGTCTCATTTAGCAAGACAAATTTGGGGCTCAGTCATAAGTCGAGGACTACCTATAAATTACCTGTATGATAATTCAAATTTGCAAAAGAACCTCATCTTTGTCACATGGATACAGTCTTTAAGGAGTAAGCTTAAGCCACTTCGAATGTATACTTTTAAAAAATATAAAGCATGCAGTAGGATACTTTTTTCCTTCCATCACTGATACTTGATAATTTGAGGATAGTGCTGATATATGATTTTGAGAATGACAAAGAAGCTGTATTGCTACATTCTGTACTTTAATACCTGCAAAATAATTTATTCAGTTTCTAACAGGATGGGATTTAATTAAATAATGTACCTATTTTGGAATTCTTTAGAAAGGCTTTTTTTTTTTCATTAAAAAGGCTTTGTTTTCATACAGTATCTCATTCTAAGATTGCTTGAAAATTCTGAATGTCTCTTACTAATGGCTTTCCCCCCTTGTTTTATTATTGGATTAACGTAGAATGTTTCTGTTACATCTCTTTCCATCCTCTTAGGCCCACACTTCCAATCTGAAAAGCCCCAAAGCCCAATTCCTTTCTTAATGTTTGCCTTTGGAATTTAACAGATGCATAGAGAGCTGGAAGGCTGCAGATTACAGGACAAATGATTGTACTGAGGAAGAGAAACACACATATATACTATAGCCCATAGCTATTTCTTAACCAAATAAATGTAAGGCTACCTAATTCCACCCCATGAACAGTTTACTAAAATTCCCCTCTTTTGAAAATTTGAAAGCTAATTGTTTTTCAGCAGTTTGAATGAAATAGATAAAAATATATGCAGACAGTTTTTCAGAATAGCACTAGTCACCTGATATCCTTCTGCCCCCTTATGTAAATAGTGACACCTTTTTTATTTTAAGAGGTTCCCCACCTTCTCAGATTAACGATATGTCACTGTATAATACAATGGGTATTTGTTCTTTTTGGAAAATTCACTCTATGTAATTCCCCCAAACAATTCTCCTCATTGATTCAATTTGGAACCCACAGGGTTCTCGCCCATTGGGATCTAGACTTCCTCAGGCTTTTCTCTTCAGTCCTGCCCTGTATCCCCTGGCCACCCACAATCGCATCCCTATTTTGGCACCAGGGCAACACAGGCTGATTTACTCTAATTAATGATGCCACCTGGGTTGGATTTCATTAGCTCCAATTTACATAACTAACTGGCTCTTCTGAGCAAAACGCCCCAGGCCTTCCACAGATCTGCCTTCCTGCCAGTGGTTAAGGATGATTCTCTGTAGGCCTACTTCCATCCCAATGTGGCCAATCCCCAACTTTTCCATTAGGCCTCCTATAGCTTAAATGAGGTACAGAATGCCATCCCAACTTCTATCTTAGAAAAAGACTTTTCTTCCTTCAGCTCTGGTGCACCTTCTGCTTTCTATAATTAGAAATGTTCAGGTCTGCCACCTAAGGGGTTTCCTTTTAAATAATTCTCTCTCTCCCTCTCTATTTTAGGAACATGCTGAGAGAACAAATTGCAATTAAAATAAACTATTTCTTTAAAGTCAGGAGATAGGAGATAGGTGTAGTTGTAGGTCGAAAAAAACCAGGCATTTGGAAATGGAAGATTTATCGGAAAGAGGCTGGTGGAAAAAACTGGGAAAAAGTTACTCTGCTCCATGTAGTTGTGTTTTACCTCCCCTGGCAGCCCATTCCTCATTCCAAACATTTCTTTTCAAAAGAATCTCTGTCATATGGAGTCTGGGGTATTTTTGAAATGATAAATAGAGGAGCTCAACAAAAGGCTGCTTCAGTGGTAAATGAACAGTGAGATGATGACATGGTTTATCCCTGCCATGCTGTTCCAGATTTTCTAAGTACCCCAGCCTCTGCTTCCATTCTCCAAAAGGGTTGGAAAAGATAGTGGGCCAAGAGTTTAGTTATCTTTTATACCCTTAAATCTGTTGGGACAGATAGCAAACTTGGTTTCTCCTCTCATAAATCTAGAGAGTTTCTGAAGAAGTCCACGAGCTATTTTGGATCAACACCTATTGAAACAAGTACTAGAATATGAGCGCTTTCATCTTAATCTACAAATGACAATATTGTCACCAAAGTTATATAGAGTGGCAATGTGCTGATTATAGTTTGGATTTTCCTGAGAATGGTAGATCTGCATTTTTTTTTAGTGCAGGGCTTCTCTTTAACGTCCTCTGAAAGCCCTTGCCACAAACATACTTCAATTCACATAGCAAATGTGACACATGGGTCACCATTCACATTCTCCACATTGTAATCCCAAATAAAAGTACTGCTTATGACTTGGTTCCTTTTATGACATTTTAAAATGATTTAAACCCAAGTTGCAACATAGTGAAGCATAGTAGGAAAGGCATAGGGAGGAACCTAGAGACAGCAGAGTCCCACACTCTGGCCTGACCTGGTCCTCCTGTAGGGTTGTAATTGGAAAATGCTTTTCTCACTGGTTGGTGAGGTGAAGAAAAACAAAGATGGCCAAACCAGAAAACTCTGCCAATCACTTTGCTTGCTATAAGTTGAACACACTTTACCAGGACAGCATCATTTGACACTGAGTCAGAACGGAGGCAAGAAATGTGAAATTTACGCAGGCACAAAATCTACGTGAGAATTTTTATAAGATGTTTTATAGATGGCACATGGATCCTGCAACTATGTCTCGCATTTATGAGAATTATGAATCCAAGTGCTGGAGGTGTGGACAACAAGATGCAACTTTTTTTCATATGTGGTGGACTTGCAAGGTTATTAAGGCCTTCTGGATAAAACTATGGTGGAATTTACAGCAAGTTTTTAAAAGAAGAATTTTTTTTTTGCCTCAGTTGTTTCTCCTAGGTATTACACATAATTTGGATGTAAAAGAAACGAATTTGATGTTGTATTGTTTAACTGCTGCCCGTTTGTTGATAGCTCAAAACTGGAAGANGGATACTTTTTTCCTTCCATCACTGATACTTGATAATTTGAGGATAGTGCTGATATATGATTTTGAGAATGACAAAGAAGCTGTATTGCTACATTCTGTACTTTAATACCTGCAAAATAATTTATTCAGTTTCTAACAGGATGGGATTTAATTAAATAATGTACCTATTTTGGAATTCTTTAGAAAGGCTTTTTTTTTTCATTAAAAAGGCTTTGTTTTCATACAGTATCTCATTCTAAGATTGCTTGAAAATTCTGAATGTCTCTTACTAATGGCTTTCCCCCCTTGTTTTATTATTGGATTAACGTAGAATGTTTCTGTTACATCTCTTTCCATCCTCTTAGGCCCACACTTCCAATCTGAAAAGCCCCAAAGCCCAATTCCTTTCTTAATGTTTGCCTTTGGAATTTAACAGATGCATAGAGAGCTGGAAGGCTGCAGATTACAGGACAAATGATTGTACTGAGGAAGAGAAACACACATATATACTATAGCCCATAGCTATTTCTTAACCAAATAAATGTAAGGCTACCTAATTCCACCCCATGAACATTTTACTAAAATTCCCCTCTTTTGAAAATTTGAAAGCTAATTGTTTTTCAGCAGTTTGAATGAAATAGATAAAAATATATGCAGACAGTTTTTCAGAATAGCACTAGTCACCTGATATCCTTCTGCCCCCTTATGTAAATAGTGACACCTTTTTATTTTAAGAGGTTCCCCACCTTCTCAGATTAACGATATGTCACTGTATAATACAATGGGTATTTGTTCTTTTTGGAAAATTCACTCTATGTAATTCCCCCAAACAATTCTCCTCATTGATTCAATTTGGAACCCACAGGGTTCTCGCCCATTGGGATCTAGACTTCCTCAGGCTTTTCTCTTCAGTCCTGCCCTGTATCCCCTGGCCACCCACAATCGCATCCCTATTTTGGCACCAGGGCAACACAGGCTGATTTACTCTAATTAATGATGCCACCTGGGTTGGATTTCATTAGCTCCAATTTACATAACTAACTGGCTCTTCTGAGCAAAAGGCCCCAGGCCTTCCACAGATCTGCCTTCCTGCCAGTGGTTAAGGATGATTCTCTGTAGGCCTACTTCCATCCCAATGTGGCCAATCCCCAACTTTTTCATTAGGCCTCCTATAGCTTAAATGAGGTACAGAATGCCATCCCAACTTCTATCTTAGAAAAAGACTTTTCTTCCTTCAGCTCTGGTGCACCTTCTGCTTTCTATAATTAGAAATGTTCAGGTCTGCCACCTAAGGGGTTTCCTTTTAAATAATTCTCTCTCTCCCTCTCTATTTTAGGAACATGCTGAGAGAACAAATTGCAATTAAAATAAACTATTTCTTTAAAGTCAGGAGATAGGAGATAGGTGTAGTTGTAGGTCAAAAAAAACCAGGCATTTGGAAATGGAAGATTTATCGGAAAGAGGCTAGTGGAAAAAACTGGGAAAAAGTTGCTCTGCTCCATGTAGTTGTGTTTTACCTCCCCTGGCAGCCCATTCCTCATTCCAAACATTTTTTTTCAAAAGAATCTCTGTCACATGGAGTCTGGGGTATTTTTGAAATGACAAATAGAGGAGCTCAACAAAAGGCTGCTTCAGTGGTAAATGAACAGTGAGATGATGACATGGTTTATCCCTGCCATGCTGTTCCAGATTTTCTAAGTACCCCAGCCTCTGCTTCCATTCTCCAAAAGGGTTGGAAAAGATAGTGGGCCAAGAGTTTAGTTATCTTTTATACCCTTAAATCTGTTGGGACAGATAGCAAACTTGGTTTCTCCTCTCATAAATCTAGAGAGTTTCTGAAGAAGTCCACGAGCTATTTTGGATCAACACCTATTGAAACAAGTACTAGAGTATGAACGCTTTAATCTTATTCTACAAATGACAATATTGTCACCAAAGTTATATAGAGTGGCAATGTGCTGATTATAGTTTGGATTTTCCTGAGAATGGTAGATCTGCATTTTTTTTTAGTGCAGGGCTTCTCTTTAACTTCCTCTGAAAGCCCTTGCAGTCACATAGCAAATATGGGTCACCATTCACATTCTCTACATTGTAATCCCAAATAAAAGTACTGCTTATGACTTGGTTCCTTTTATGACATTTTAAAATGATTTAAACCCAAGTTGCAACATAGTGAAGCATAGTAGGAAAGGCATAGGGAGGAACCTAGAGACAGCAGAGTCCCACACTCTGGCCTGACCTGGTCCTCCTGTAGGGTTCTAATTGGAAAATGCTTTCCTCACTGGTTGGTGAGGTGAAGAAAAACAAAGATGGCCAAACCAGAAAACTCTGCCAATCACTTTGCTTGCTATAAGTTGAACACACTTTACCAGGACAGCATCATTTGACACTGAGTCAGAACGGAGGCAAGAGAGGCAGGATAACGGTTTGCTATGGATCAGATTGCAGTTTAACTCAGCAGTCGCCCCAAGTCTCATTTTTCTAGCTGATACAACCCATTTTTGAAAGATTGTTATAAATGTGAACTAGACAAGAAAATCTTTCATTCTGCTTTAGGCTAGTCATAAAGTGGAATGAAAATGTAGATGATAAGTTTACATGTACGGATTACTCGTTTGCCTAAAATTTGCAGTTGTGAGGTATAGAATTAAGACATTTGGTTTCTATTTTCCATGAGATTTCTTCAGGTTTATCTCTGATACTTGTAATAGTTCAGAAGAATGTGCGCGCGTATGAATAAATGTATGTATGTGTATGCCCATGTCATTACAAAAATTATCAGAGCAAACCGCCTGTTATTATTTAGTGTAATTTACTCTTCTCCCATTGGGTTCTTTCATCCATATACAATGAAGCCGTGTGGAACTAAACCAAATAGAGGATTATAGGACTTCAGCAGGCAAAAACACAAGAAGGTAGATGAATGAGGCCAAGCCTTGCAATGAGCAAGAAAGGGGGAGCATGACAAATTCAGCAGTGTGCTTGCATTTAAAATGATCGTGATAGATGAGTATCATGCTACAGAAGAGCAAAGGAGATAGACAGGGAGAAAAGAAAATCCAAACACAGAGGCCGTGCCACTGCTGCTGTCAGCAAGCACACTGAACCTCATCCGTTTCTTATTATGCATTGGGAAAACATGGATTTCAGCCTGACAGTGTAGAGAGGCTTTGCTATTTCTGAAAAAAAAACCCACCTTTATTTTTTGTTCTTTTTAAGCCAACAATATGGGTTTTTTTTTTCTAATGCCTAATCCTAATGTTTGTATTTCATTATAGGCACCTTTCGTCTTTTTTAGAATTCCAAGGTGATGACATAGTAGACAGAAAATGTTTTTAATGTACTGGGAAAGCAGTTCCTTTTGGCTTATTGCTTGCTTGCTTGCTTCTAAGAGCATAGGAAAATCCTTTCTTCGAAATATCTAACATCCTGATCCTTTATAATAGGTGTTTATTAGGCTGATCAGATTATCTGAATATAAAGAATAGCGATTCTCCAATGGCCTCAAGATTATATTATGACTTGGGAGGGGAATAACCCCTCCCAATATGTTTGATGCATTCACCAACTTATGCATCATAGAACAGGAGGGTCTTGTATGTCATTGATTTTCCCCTCAGTCCATCGATATACAGTACATTCTCTTAAGAAAATAATCAACAGCATTTCTAGGTTTCATGAAAAAAAACTTACAAATTCTAAGAAATTCCCAAACTACCATTATTAACTATTTCCTAGGAAGCATATTCCTATCTCAAACTTTGGTCAACTGGAAAAGCTGCAAAAGATGACAGGTTAGAGTCATACTAAAAAATTTGCCTAGGTTAGCGAGCCAAACGTGGCGCTTTCAGGGGGATTAAATTGCTTCTCTCTCTTCCATCCAAAAGACAACGTTAACAAGAATGCTCATTTGTTGTGGTGGTTGTTTTTGTGTTATCCACTGCCATTGCAACTCTAAAGTGCTGTTTTTCAGTGCCATTTTTAATTCTAATCCCTGTGGCTCTCTTTCTTTTTCTCTTCTTTATAATCATATATCAGAAATCAGGAACTGGATCTTGCTGGATTTGAGTATGAAAAGTAGTGCCCTCACTCTGACTAGATTTTCATTCCCTTTCTTTAATATACTTCAACACATACACATATTAAAGGAGTTCTTTTTTTACTGCGGAAAATATACACATAAAGGCCCTTTCCTATCTTTGAGTTAAACCTTTGTGTTTTGTTATGATTGTCTTGAGAAGGCTTCACAATTTTCCTGAAAGTTGAGAAAATATGTAGAAAGTTAGGAGTGAGTAAGAGTGAAAAATGCACATCAGTTTTGTTTTCCAATAATAAAAATTCAGAGGATTGGGAGTGGAATGGATAAGTTGTGAAACACTAGCTTTGAAAATATGTAAAATATTTGGTATGTTCATTTGGTATTTTTTCCCTCTCACTACCCAAAAAGATAAGAGAGTTAAGAGCTCTCTTTGCAAGCAGGATCTAGGACAGTGATGGCGAACCTTTTAGAGACCGAGTGCCCAAACTGTAACCCAAAACTCACTTATGCATTGTTGGGTGCTGGGTGGGTGTGGCCCATTGGGTGGGCGTGGCTGCGGTGGTAACGGCAGACTGGGTGGGACTAAAAAGTTCAATCAATCAATCCAACTTTGCGAGATCTTTTTTTTTTCCTGTGAGAAGTTGAAATTTATTGATTGATTGAACCTCTTTTTTGTGTGTACACGGTGGCAGAGGCCTAAAGCGAAAAGGTTTTATAAAACCCAACTGAAGGCCTAGGACTGGGGCAATGGCGTGTGTGCCCACAGAGAGGGCTTTGAGTGCCGCCTCTGGCACCCGTGCCATAGGTTCGCCACCACTGATCTAGGAGGAGGCAATCTCTGAGGGAAAATACGTTAATTATAGCATTGCATCCAGAGAATTGTTTGTCCCAAAGATTATTCAACTCAGAATGCACTGTACAGTTCATAAGAATCTGTTGGATAGTCTGCTATGTCAGACCGAGGTATGTTTTCAATCTTTTGCATATGGCTTATTCTGGCATAAGGAAATGACAGTCCCCAAATGATATATGTAGGTTTAGCTAAAAGCTATTTAACCTACATGAATTTATCTGTCACAAGCTTCAGAACTTCAGGAGAAAGCCTGCAGGCTATTTGCCTTGCCATTATGGTATCAGTAACCTCACACAGGTTTTCTATACCTCTCTTTTCTTGCACCCAGATGGAATCTGACATACAACTGGGGAAATGTTGGCATTTCCATGACAGCGTTTTCAATGGTAATATCAGTACTGATATGAAAAAAGAGTCATTTTGATTTTTATAACTATAATTAGGTTTAAAAGAGAAGAAAAGCTTATTAAAATGGAGAAACACTGAAAATTTCTGACATGTCTTAACTACTACTATTGGAAATTCTTAAAAAAAGGAAAAAGTAGAGTTTTTAGGTTTAGTAACCTGACAAAATTTACCTTGTTGATGTGAAGGTCATCAAAGCTTTGTCAATGAAACTTCCTTCCAGTTAATTCAACATCAGGTCACTGAACCAAGAATATAGAAGAGCCATGTTGGGCCAGGCCAAGGGCCATTGCTTTCCTTTCAGTAACCAACCAGATGCCTTTTGGAAGCAGATTGTAAATCCAATAGACCCCTTGAAGATCAGATAGAAACCATAGCCAGGATGGCTTTTCCATAGTTTTGGCTGGTGCACATGTGGCCTTTCTTGGAACAGGACACAATGAAAACAGTTGAATATGTCCCGATAATCTCTGTTAGATTGCTATAATTTGCTCTATAAAGACCAACTAGAAACTTCAGGATATCTGGAATGCAGTGGCACACATGCTCTGTGATCAATCACAGTACTGCCACATTATATCTCTGCTGTGTAAATTATTCTTACCTCTAGGCAGGGCTTTTTTTGTCATAGAACGCCCAGAACGGAGTTCCGGCACTTTTTGGGATGGAACCTTGTGGGTAGGCAAGGCGGGTTGTATGACATGTATGAGTTCCGGCACCTTTTTTTTTTTTTTTTTTTTTTACAAAAAAAGCACTGCCTCTAGGTTTCCAAGTGCAGTTCAAGGTATTGGTCACTCCCCATAAAGCTCTATGGCTCAGGACCTGGATACCTTAGGGACTGCCTTTCCCCAGTAGTTTCTGCCGATCTTACCTAAACAACTAGGGAGCACCTCTGAGGATCCTCACCTGTCAAAGTGGGGCTCTATAGCAGCAACCTTCCTCTAGAATAGCTCGCTCCCTTAAGCATGCTGGCTTATATCCAGTGGTGGGATTCAGCCGGTTCGCATCGGTTCGGCAGAACCAGTAGCTACTTTTTGTTGCCCAGGCCCAGAACGGACTTCTGGAAGTGGCATCCACACAGAGAACTGGTTGTTCACATATTTAAATCCCACCACTGCTTATATCCTTTTGAAAGTAGTTTCCAGCGAGCTTTTCACGATTAAGCGTACACAGCAGAAACCCTCTCCATAAGTCTAAAATTTAGCTGTTTACTCTAATTACGTACTATTTTAATTATTTTTTTCTGATTTTGTGTTCTGTTTTTATTATATAGGTTATATAGGCTGACTAGAGCCTGGAAGATTTCAAGATATGGAGAAATCAGATAAATAAATAAATAACCTTTATCTTAAGTTCTTTAAACTGAAAAGCATCACAGTGTAAAACTAATTGAACACAGTAGATTTTTCTTTTGAGCAAACTTGCATAGAACGCAAGTGTCCATATTAGATGTGGTTTTGCCAATTCAAGTTCAGTAGAATATGAAAATCAAAATTTCCAGATCTTAATATACTGGAAAAGTTCATTTTCCCAACAGTATCTTAATCTTTGTTTAAATACTATCAAATGTGCACTTTTTTTGCTTTACACTTGAAATAGCACTAATGAAACAGTGCCATTCTGAACCTTTAAGGTTATCATTGTAGACACACTGTAGAAGGAGAACCATATGGTAGCAAAAAATTAAAAGAAATCTAGTAGCAATTTGTACAACTAACACATTTTATTAAAAGGTATTATTGGTTGTCCTCACTTATCAGCTGCAATTCCTTTGCTAAGAGACGTGGTTGTAAAGTGAAATGCCACCTGACTGCACCTGACTTACATTATCAGTTTATAAGTTCTGGGTGCTGTTGTGAATTACCCATAGTCATTAGGCACATCATGTGACTGGGACTTGTGATCTGATGGCTTCCCCATTGACTTGGCTTGTCCGAAGCGGGCAGTGTATGTTGCAGATGGCATGCCATGACTGTGGGGATGCTGTGGTGTCTGGAACTTTGAGAACTCGTCATAAATCTCCTTTTCAGTGCTATTGTAACTATGCACGATCACTGGATGAGCAGTCGGTAAGTGAGGGCCACCTGTAATAAAATTGGTTAGAAAACATAGTACAATTAAGATTATGATTATGAATAGAGATGGCCTAACTATTATTAAACCTTAACTTGAGTGAGTTTGACTCATTTATTTTATAACACCAGACACGTCAATATTCTCATGGAAAGGATCCATCACAAAGAAGATATGGACAATGCTGCTGACAAGTCAGCAGGTGTGTGAGGCATTTAAGTCTTTGCTGTCCCACAATGCCAGCAGCTCAGTACTTTTCCTACTTTTGACAGCAGCTGTTTTACAGATCACAAAAACCCTATGGAGCAGTTGGAAGAGACAGAGGGAAGAAGACTGCTTCTAATTTAAACTGCGGGGGGTATTCAGGGAGGCAGAAGGTAATTTCCCAAGCTGGAAGGTGTCCAGGATGTCAGGACTCCCATATATGAGACATCTGATAGCTCAAGAGGCACACTCTCCAGTTGCACACTTCTCCTGCTGGGCTGCCACTCAGTAATGTTCCACAAAAGAGTCTTGCTTGGGTACAGCCTGCCTAATAGTCCAGCCATCTTGGGTGATGCAGGTGGTGGTGAAGGCATAAACAGAGAACACCAACACCAAAGCATGGGAAATAAATTGCTTGGGCAAAGGGAAAGAGAAAGGAAACATTATAGCTAATTCTTTCAGAAAGACTCGATCTATTATGATCTACCCTATTTATTACTTTTGCTTTAAAGTGCTTGCAATAAGTTTTCATTCTTTAAGAAATATTCTTCAATGTTTCTATAATATTTAGATTCTTCTGATTTTCTACTTCCTTTCATTCTGAGATATTCAAAATGAATATTATTACTTCAAAAAAAAAATTCTTTTTTTCCTAGCTGGTCTAGGAAAAGGGCAAAACTATGCCTTGTTACTGGGTTATAACTTCTTGCTTCTATATTTTCTTACATCTGCCTACCTTGAGCATGTAGTATACACTTGAAAAAATACTAAGAGTTTAGTTTTATGTAAACATGGAATGATTGTGCTCAGTTTTCATCAAAATACTAAGCAATGTCTACTCAACCTGTCAGAAGTAGCACTTATTTTGATAGTTTTATATAAATACTTTAGTAATGAGATATAGTTATATTTTATTGTTCAGTACTGAATGCCATAGAGTGGTCAACATACAGGGGGAAGGAGCAAGATATTTTATTGTTTTGCATTATTAGTACTTTCAATGGCATTTTCTTTGAAATGAAATAAGATCAGAAAAGAGAGAGAAAAATAAGAGGATGACACCTTTAAAAAAACTATTTAAAGAGATTGGAGCAGAACCACGGCACATGAAAATCTGAATAAAGATTCTACTAGAGTAAAGCTTCTATTAGAAATCCTTACTATTGGGATTTTTTTTACTAGTTGTCTCTTTTATGAAATGCCATTCATATGCTGCTTGATCTCGCCAGTAACATACTATATAACTTGAAAGTTCATTTATCTGTTTAGATTTTGCAAGCCAACCATTTAGATTAGGGTGGATGGTGCTGTTGCTCTCTGCTTCCATGGCTGGTAGCAATCCACTGCATCATTCCCTTGTTGAGTGCCAAAGCAGAGCGAGAGATAACAAGAAGCCAAAGTCATCTCGGCAGCCATCCATCATAGCTTGAGCTCTTTGTTCTGACAGCTGTATTTGTCTCTAATTTTAGAGCTATACTCTATCAGAAAACCAAGATAAGAAAGGATCATCAGCTTTTGATTGAAGAGATAGGGCAAGTAGACACCCTCCAAACCACTCATGACACAAACTGCTAGCCGTCAGCATCTTCCTAATTCCTATCAGGTCTTTGTGTTATATCTCAGCAGAGTCAGAGTATGACCTTTAGATTTGGCTTCCACATCTGCTTCAAGAATATGTTTCCAATTTATTCATAGCTGCTAATAAAAAACCTCATATTTTAAAGTGCAGGTGGGTAACCTGCAGCTGAAGCGACATATCTGGGTATACTGCCGTAATACCGCAGTGCGATTGTCAAAAATCAGCAGCACAATTTCCCACCATTTTGAGGGAAATGGTGCAGATCACCAAAAAGCTGTAGAGAAAGTGTGAAAATAGCATAACCCGTTTGAAAAGCAAATAAAAATTCAAGAACAAATGGAAATCATGACCTCACCCCTCATTATGTTATCATCCCACCTGTTACACACTTGTGCCTCTCCATACAGTGTGTGTTCCTCATAGCCACTGAAAGTTCCAGACTCCTCTGTCCTCTGCTTAAAATGTGTTCACTTGTACTATTTAGTCACAGTTGCATTTTTGATAATCAGACATAGGCCTCACGAGCGAGTTGTCTTAAAATGAGGGATATCAGCTAATATTAATGAAAGCAGACTGGATAAACATCTGTTCTCGATAGTTAGGAGGATTATGGAATTCTGCCAATTCAAAGGAACCAAATTAAAGACCTTTCGGATATTTTTCCATCACAGATAAAAATTAGAATCAGATAACTGCCTATTAATCATTTGGCTTTTGATTACTATTATTTTACATATCCTATTTTAATTCTCAAAGAGTTACATTAGCTGATCAGCTTGTGGTTTCTGAGATAGCAGGATATAATATAATATTTACGATACCATTAATACTCTTGTTCAATAAACCTCGCAAAATTTATTATAAAAGCTTTCAGATCTCTTCTTTTGCTTTCAAAATTAACAGTATGTTCAGCTTTTGATAATTTCTTGACTTTCACTTTTTTACTGTGACCCTTTAATTGTATTATATGTGTAGCCACTGAACACTGCTACACCATTGCCTAACAGCGGAGATCTTTATAAATGGATCAAAATCTCTACATTTCAACAAGCAAAAGGCTACAGCAGTGAACAAATTAACCATGTTGGAAGAGATCAAATGACTGAACCACAGGCATTCATGTCAGATCCGATAACGCGCATAAGGCGTGAAAGAGGTTGCAAGCATGAGCCAATTCCCACAGAAACAAAAGGAAAGTGCACTTCTGTCACTTTTCCTGTGAAAAGTCACGTTTGCCAAGGGAAGTCATGAAACCTAAGCCTTGGATCAAATTTTCAAACAACTCTTCAGAAATATTCAAGGGATGCAATTTTATGTTCTGTCATGGACAGTCTAGAAAACATTTTATTTTGCTGTTCTGCCATTTACTGCCAGGGAAAATTCAAAGGACCAACATAAAGGGGTGCTTTAGATAAGATCAGGGGTATATTTCTTTACTGCTTCATATCCTCAGGTCCATCAGCAGCCCACACAAATGTTTCTGTATTCTCTTCTTCCTGCTAATGTTAGTATTTCTAGCTGCATGGAAATGCGGGAATGGAAGGAACTGCTGGGTTCAGGCCAAGCTATGAGGGGGGTTTTTTTTGGGGGGGGGGTGACTGGGATACATGCAAAATCTCCCCCCTGCATTCCTGTTTTAAAATTTTTATTAGTTTATCAGAATATAAAATACAAAGAAAATGAAAATAATGGGAAACTAGGGGAGGAAAAAGTGAAAAGGAAAAAGGGTGAGGTAGAAGGGAAAAAAGAAAAACAAGGCATTGACTTCTGACTATCTTTAACACAGTAGAAGAGAATAACATTATAGGCTCAACTTTATGCTTTTACACAATAATATATATATACTAGCCATTTCTATAACAAGTAACCTATCTAATCAGCAAAACCAAAATCAAAGTTTCATTTTTTCCATCACAAGTACAAAATCCAGAAGTGATTTCCAAATGGAAATAAAATTAGATATGTTCTTTTCTTTGAATAAAACAGACAATTTAACCATCTCTACTTTTTTTTCCTTTTGTTGTGGAAAATAATTTATATTTCTGTTTGTACCTGTTAATCTTTATAAACTATCATAATTTATATTAACAAAATTTACTACTCTCTCAAGTTCTTTAACCTTAAAGGGGAAAAAACATTTTAAACCCATTTAAGAACTCTAGACTTTTATTTAAAAATATTTCTAGCAATAAATTCAGTAAAGTCTATTACATCTTTTTTACTTCCTCCTAACATTCAGACTTTCAAATTTATTTTCAATAGTATTTTACAAACTTTAAGAATTACTCAAACATTGTATAAGAAAAACAAAGAAACAAACATTTTGGACCCACTTTATAAACGAAAATCTCCCTCCTGCATTGATTATAGTAGAGAACCATGTCTTCTAATATATTAGTATTTATAACGTAATGTATGTGAATGAGAGACTATAATCGTTGACCATTTGATTAGATCTATGCAATTGAGGCCAGACAAAATTATAACCATTTACAAATAGCTGGTACAATTCCTTACATTTAGGTTCAAGGAGCTTATGATAGTTTTCATAAATGTCTTACAGCATGAGCTGAAGGCTCATAATATGGCAATTTTGTGAATACTTGGGAAGGCTGATTTTGGATTAGACAGAGAGAATGCTTAAAAATATATGTCTACAGTATATTCTGTGGGTACCTTGCAAGAAACCTGAAACTAGAGAGAATTATGTTTATTATCCACAGTATATTCATTATATAATGAGTCTGCTATATCCACTATTATTCACAGTGATCCACTAGGTTTCATCCACATGAGTTGGGACTATTAATTCCCAGAATTCCAGCCACAAGAAATTTACTTGAATATAGCCTGTGATCAGACAAATTAATAAGTGGTTGGTAATATACATGGAAGGTGGACCTCTTTCTTTAAATAATTACAGTGGTACCTCAGTACTTGACTGCTTTGAAACTCATTGAATTTGGTATTAGACACATTTTGATGAGAAAATTTTGTCCCAATACTTGCTGTTTGTTTGGTACTTGACACGCAAGCTAGAACTTGTCTGTGTTGCATAGTGACTCGCTACCCTTTCCAGATGAAACAAAGGATCATGCATTAGTCACTTGCTAGCTCTTGTCCTCAGCACATTCTCTTACAATCTTCTTAGCTTCTGTGGTCATTTTGTGTATTTTTGCACTTTTTTTCTTATCAGTACAGGTAAAGTGAAGTTTTTACTTTATTTAATCTAATCTAAATATTTATTAATTTTTAGGTTTATTACTCATGTTAAGTAATGATATATAACCCTATTTTTTATATATCACCTTAAAAATGTGCATTGTCTTTAGTTTGGGAATGCATTAAATTTATTTATTAAGAGCTGTGGTGGTGCAGTGCTTAGAATGCAGTATTGCAGACTAACTCTACCAACTGCCAGCAATTTTTTTCCTGACCAGCTCAAGGTTGATTCAGTCTTCCATCCTTCCGAGGTCAGTAAAATGAGAATCCAGATTGTTAGGGGTAATATGCTGACTCTGTAAACCACTTAGAGAGGTTTGTAAAGCCCTATGAAGCAGTATATAAGTCTAAGTGCTATTGCTATTTACATTATTTCTTATGGGAAAAATTTGTTTGGTACTCGTTTTTAGTACTCATCAAGCCTCCCAGAACCAATTAACGATGAGTACCGAGGTACCACTGTAGTTTAAAAGAATGGTTTCTCCTGTGACCTGGACACATGTGTGATCTCCCATACCGGCAATGAAAGTGGGAGAAAGCATGTAAGTTGCTTTTATGTGATTCTCAACTTTGGATTCCCACAAAGTGTTGGACTGCACTTCCATTAACCTTAACCATTAGCAGAGTTGGAGAGCTGAGTTGGTTTATTTACAGCTCAGCTTCAGGATTGTCTTCTCCTATGTGAACTGACCTGATTGTTTCAAGCTATTGATTATTTCCCACTTCATGATGGGAGGCAGGCAAGGCTAGAAAGCACTTTTTATTATTTTTATGGCTCCAGTTCTATGGAATAGCCTTCCTTTACAAACAGGGTCGACTCCTTTTCTAATGTCTTTTTGGAAGATGCCAAAGGAGGGCCTTTGGTGATTAACTTTTTGCCATTGTTATAATTTTTATTGCTGTGATTGTTGTTGGGTTGGTTGCTAATATTCAATTTATTACTCTAACTATATGTAGACTTCATTGATCATTTTAATTAAGTTATTTACCAGGGATGTCTTAATTGTATATATATTATGAATGTTTAACTGTAACTTATAAACTGTGAATCGTTGGCAGATTTGGAAGGGAGAAAAGGGGCAGGAGAGGAAGGAAGAAAGGAAGGAAGACCAGTTAGAGGATCACATCAAATCAACCTGGGTTGATCTCAAAATGTTATGCAAGGTCAGCCTCGATAGTACTTGGATGGAAAATAATAGAGATCTATGTTAGATTGTGAAAATTAAAAAATACCTGAAAGAAGATATTGGTATCATATTTGTACTGTGATCAAGAAAGAAGATGGGGATGTCCACAATGTCTCCAGGTATTCAGGCCAACTGAAGGGAATCTTTACAACTGTGATAAAATTAACCATTGCATCAGGTTTCTTCGAAGACTCCTATTGGCTTTTGAACTTCAAGTCTTGAAAAGGAAATGATTCCCATGATATCTTTGCAGCTCTACTCCTGCAGTTCACAGAAAAGAGGCAGGTCAGCTTCTTTATTTTTTGCCAGATTGGTTTTATTTGTTTCTTTTTCCTACCCCTTTTCTTTCCCTCTCTTTTATTTTGAGTGGATTTTTCTTGCTGCAAGTTATGGTAAGGCAGCTTGGTTGAGACAGTGATTTTCATTCCTCTTTCTCAACATTTCAAAGTAGAGCATAGAGTGCTTTCTGACTGCATGTAAAGAATTGGGGGATAAAATTCATGGCACAAAAAGGTCTGTGATACAATGACATCTGAAAACTCATGACTGGTAACTACTTTATGTAGTATTATGAAGCATTACATCCTAAACATAGGATTAGTCAGAGACTCATCAAATATGAGGCTAAGGGGTTCATTCTCCAAGCTTGTGGGTTGGTTTCCGAACATTTCATTACCAGGCTAGGTAACATCTTCAATGGAGTTTAGGGGATGTCAGTGTCAGTGTTCTGTTTATAAGGGCTGATGACTCATACCTGACCCATCACAAGACCCTCACTTGACATACCCACACTGAAGCCCTTATAAACAGAAGAACACTGACACTGACATCCCCTAAACTCCGCTGAAGATGTTATCTGCCTGGTAATGAAACGTTTGGAAACCAACCCACAAGCTCAGAGAATGAACCTTCACCTTCATCCTACACCTTCATCCTACAGATATTTGCCACTCATCAAATATACTGTGGCAACAACTTTTGCAAAAAGTGTGTGCATGACGATATTATGGAAAACGAATTCCAGCCTTCCAGTTTCCAAACAAACGCTGTATTTA
The DNA here is from genome assembly GCF_001527695.2 of Protobothrops mucrosquamatus. NCBI lineage: Eukaryota > Metazoa > Chordata > Lepidosauria > Squamata > Viperidae > Protobothrops > Protobothrops mucrosquamatus. The sequence goes on from NW_015386520.1 coordinate 517,531, forward strand.
AACATAAATTTGGGTGCTTGAATATCATATAAGAAGTGTTTTATATTTTGGAATTTCAAGATGTGGGTTTTATTTAGCTCCTCCTTTTCTTCACTGCTATTTGTTATCATCATCACTGGCACCGGATACCATCTTATCTCACAATTTCTGTTGTAAGAGAGTGGGAGGAAAAATAAAGGAGATGTTTACTCTTGAAAGTTAATGAAGTGACTCTATGTTAATGGATTGTTTACCAACACTGCCTCCTCTGTCTCTTGTTTTATAAGAGGAAAGACATCATGGCTTTGCATTGCCATCAGGTTGGTCCAAAAAGAGTTCATACTAGTAGGTTAGTACTTCTCATTCAAGTGCTAAGGAAATGTATTAATAAACAATCAAAAGATTGAAAGAATTACTCACTCTCTATAAGGGTAAGATGGGCAAAAGACCACTTTGGCTAGCACACCAAATGATTTTGCAGGTTTCTTTGAAGATAAAATTGTTTGTGTCTATTTGAGGGTGACTGCAAGTTGAGCAGAATCCACTATGGTGAGGGAAGCAATAGGTCTCATTACCTGTCTGTTTGTTTATTTATTTACTTACACAATTTAGAAGGATACCAATCTCAAAACATATGATTCTGAGCAGCTAATAGAATAAGAAACAGATAAAAACATTGTAAAAGTCAATACGTAATAAATTTAGGACTTTTAATTATAATCCTAACTAAAACAAAATACCCTGGTGATGGTAACTCATGTTTTGAATCCCCACTTGGCTGGGCTATTCAAAGGCACTGTATATAGGACTGCCTTTGGAGATAATCCAGAAACAGCAGCTGATACAAAATGAGGCTATGATTTTGCTGGTGAAACAAATCTACCAGTCTAGAATAATATTTTAAAATTGTTCCATTAGTGACCAGTAGACTTCAGAATCTTAGCCGTTAGCTAGAGTCCCTTATCCTCCCAAGTTTTATGAAATGTAGGCAAGATGGTAGATCTCTTTAATGGCAGCCTCCACCTTATGGAACATTCTGCTTTGGATGAAATTATGGTCCCTACACTCCTTACATTTCAAAAGGAAGTGAAAAGTGTCCTGTTTCGACATGCCTTCAGTCTGAATTGTCTGGAAGCACCACAATAAGTTTCATGTTTTCTTATAATTTATTACATTCATTTTTACTTTTTGTGTTTTATTCCCAGAGTCCTTTGGGAATGGGATGGTCAAGAAATGCTATAATAGCTAAACAAATAACAAATAAACAATGCAGTAAATCCTATGATACTGTATTACATCAATACCGAATATATACTGTATGCTTAAGAATGATTGATTGAAAAGCTTGCCAACTGCCATCCAGCAATATCCTCCACAAAGGACAAGTTAACTGTTTCAGATCTTAACTGCACAATATAGCCAAGGACTTTTGCACAGCAATTACTTGCTTTGAATTGGAGAACTAGAAAAAAATGACAGAAGTTCTGCATGAGTCTAATTATAGCTACTAACAGAACCCATTTCTTAGCAGGAAAAAAACCCACAATAAAATTTTCTAGAAGGGGGAGCCTATAACTTAGAGAGCCCAATTTCTGCCATTTTCAAATATTTATCAACACTGGGCCTGTATGCCTCCAGCAAAGCCAGTCCATGGATGTCTGTAGATGATGTGAAAGATCTCTGTTTGAGGCTCTGGACAAAGAATTTGACTTTGTACAAGACACTTTCTAAACAGAAAAAACATTTTCCTAAACATTTACAAGTGGCAAGCAGTTTCAGTGTACTATTCTCTGACTGCCTCCACTTCCCATTATGTCTCTATCTTATTCATGCTTTCCTCTGACAAATACCCAACAGACATATCTCACAGCTGCTCCCAGGTGTGCAGGTTGCTCCTTTAATGGATGGGTGTCTATTTGAAAGTGTATCCTTCCTCTCTGAAGGCAGATGCTACATACACCATCTCATTGCAGCCTTTTGGATTACAGGAAAATGGATTGCTGTGAAAATCCATAGGGTTGCACAAACTGTTATTGCAAAGCTGTCCACCTGTGTCTTGCCACAGATGGGAGATTGTAAAACACCATGTGAGAGATTTAAGCATGTTCCCCTTCATGGTAACACCACCTGCTATGAGAAGAATGAACAAGGGAGTTTAGAATGTACCACACTAACAGCATTTAGCTTCTATCATAAATTATTTAGCTGATGAGGGGAAGTGAGAATGAGGGAATGCCTATGGACTCTTTGCATGGCTAGTTGGTAAGAAGTAAGATGGCATAGAGCAAGCCAACAATAGAGCAGAATTTACATGGATGGCTGTATGAAGAAAACATTCTCTTAGCCTACCACTTAGATCATTTGTTAGCAATGTAAGCTCAGCAGAGAAAGGTCTCAGTTTAGCTAGATTGCAACTGATTTGATTTTAGAAGCCAAGCGGATTGACTAGGGAGGAAGGTATATGATCATTTTGTAGTATTGTTTAATTTCAAAACGGGATCCTGGTTTCTCCTCCTCAGAACCATTATAGTATTGCATGGTTTACTACTGATGTTAATGTGCTATTTTAACAATACTATGATAGCCCCATGATTTAATCTAGCTCCCAGAAAAGATTACTTGATCAAGTCTATTTTCTCTCACCTGTTCACTCCTGTTTATTGGACTCCAGTTCCCTGATTTTCATTCGGTATTATAACATAACTTGGGAAAGTTGAGTTAAGCTATTCCAGTGAAATTCCAAATGAACCATTAAGTTTTTGGGTGGTCTTGGATATGCCTATCTCTGTTTTGTCAATATATCTATGATAGGCCAAGCCTTCTGAAGACTTAAGTCTTAATGCCTTGTGTTTTTCTTGATATGGGTTATTAAAACAACAACAACTGAGCAAAAAATATTAAGCAAAAGAGTCTGCATTTTTATCTTTATTATCAGTCTTGACTGCCAGATTTGTTCCAAAACATATTCATTAAGTATCACAGATAGATTTTAAAATTTTCTGATAACTATAATTAAAATGGTAAACTGCCTGAATCGTTCAGCTTATAAATTTCAACCGGCAGTTGCTAAGATTAAAATATTAATAATCCACATGTTATTTTAGTAAAACTCCAGCCTGTTTTTGAAAGTGACTGTTCTATATGAAAACTATACTTTCATTTCCAATTCTTTCTTCTTAGTTCCAGAGGAAATTCTGAGCGCATTTGCAACGGTTGCTCATTCTTCTCTAGAGCTCTCCAGGAACAAGCCTTCATTACAGATAAGCAGTAACTAATTAGATTTGGAGTTGATAATGTAGGTGACCTTTTAAAATGGCTTGCTTGGCCTTCCTATGCACAAAGCACTCTCTTAATATTAGCTAGAGTTTATTTACAAATATGTGGGACATGCAGCTGCAATTAAAATGTAGACAGTCCCTGTTCAAGGCGGTGGGAGAAGCAAGATGCATTCTTTTCTAGTTGGGCAGTGCCATCCATCCTTGTGCAGCATGGACAATATTTCTTGTATATATATTGGAGTGCCAGCTCAGTAGAGAGAAAGTATATGTAAATGTACTTTATATCAATTAATAATTGCAAGCTAATCATCCATAAAACAATATATCCAATATATTCAAGTACAGAAATTAAATGTATAACAGTCATCATATGTCTATATATATTCCTCGACTTCTAATGATGCTGAAAGTTGTCTAATGATAGAAGAGAGTAATTTTAAAAATTAATAAAAGGAAATCGTTAAAAAAAACAACGTACCAGTAAAAGAAATGAACACATTTTAATCACTAGTTAAAATTATTTTGGCAAGCATGAAATAAACTATCATTATTGTAAAAAATAATTTTAAACATTGAGGGTAAAACACCCTGGCATAAAGCAAGGGTAAGCAAAAACTAGGAAGCCACATTCTGTCCTTCAGATCCCTTTCGACATCTCTTTAAACCAGCGGTTCTCAACCTATGGGTCGCAACCCCATTTGGGGTCGATCGACCATTTCACGGGGGTCGCCAAGCAAGGCTGTCCGCCATTTTTTCCCCTTTTCCGACGGGTGCCTTACCTCCCTTGGGCTGGGCCAGCTGGTGGTCGGCCTGCTCCGTCTCTGCCGCTTGCCAGCTACACCTCAGCCGGCGCAGGGGGTGGAACCGCGCATGCACGGCGCTCCCGGGCAGGGAAAGTCCTCGACTTATGACCGGTTGGGTAGTCCTCGACTTACGACCGGTTTAGTCCTCGACTTACGACCGGTTTAGTCCTCAACTTACGACCGGTTTAGTCCTCGACTTGGGGGTCGCGGCATTAAAAAGGTTGAGAACCACTGCTTTAAACTGACTCAGACCATGGCTGATGAAAGTTAAAATCTGCCTTTTCAAGTTCAAGTAAAGATTAAAAAAAATACTGTGAGCTCTGTAAAAGCTATATCACGGTAAAAAGAACCCAGTTCTCCCCAAAAATAAGCCACACCTATGTGTCATGTGAGTCTCCCATTTTATAGAACTTAACCCCCCCGCCCATGTTAATTGATGCATTTGGCTCTCAAAAGGTCGTCCATATATGGCACAGAGCATGGTTATTTGGACCACAGAATCAGAAGCAAGATGGATTATTAAACATTGCTACATGATTTAAAAAAAAAAATACTGCCATGGTTTACATATATGAACAACACAGTGTAAATTAAATTACAATTAAGCCTCTTACCTGTATGGGCTTACAGTCCAAAACTATAAATGTATGTACTTTATTTATATCCAAATCTTTCTCTCATGGCTCAAGACTTATCTCATTATATTCCACAATAGCTGTGCAGAGAAAGAGTACTGGCCCACAGTTACTCGATTCTGTGGCTGAGTGGAGGCTTGAAATAGTTTCTCTGGTCCAAATCTACCACTTTGTTTCTTGCAAGTGTCACAAAGGTTATTCTTTTATCATCTAAATCAGGGGTAGACAACCTTGGCTCTTTTATGACTCGTGGACTTCAACTCCCAGAATTCCTGAGCCATGCTGGCTCAGGAATTCTGGGCGTTGAAGTCCACGAGTCATAAAAGAGCCAAGGTTGCCTATCCCTGATCTAAATGAAAGGCTAGCAGAGAATTTTGCTGGGGTCCTGCAAATGGCACCATTTAAAATTCTCACAATCTCTAAGGCTTGTCCTAAGATGGCATTGTGTTAATTTATACGATAATGTATTTATCATTTTACGTTGTTCATAGGCTACACGCTTTGCAAGTAGTGAATGAATCATCAAAACATTGAAGTTATACAATTATAAAATATGATCTAACTTAATGAAAAGGAGGATGGCAGTGTGGGACCTGTCCTAATGGGATATAGTACAAAAACAGTTTCCTCTATTTTTTAAAAATAAAAACAGTAATACATCTTAACCGCACTTCAACAGCTTTTCTTCCAGTGGGGTGGCGGGGGGGGGGGGAGAATTAATCTCTCATACTTTATCCATAAACAGTAAACTAATAATGGGGTTATTTTTAGCAGAAAATAGCAAAGTCCAAGGTAGAGCTGTTCTTTAAATTGGGCTGAATGATGCAATAATTTTGGGCAGGATATAAGGAGTATGGTGGCATTCTTACCATTCCTGTAGGAATGGCAAGCGTAAGATCATTGTAGTAGTATGTGGGGGGGGTGACACTGGGAGATGGGACCACGACATGCTCCCTAGGGAATGGTCAGATAAGAGAGTCATTAGCTTGCAGCTGCATAGTAAGAAGAGCAAGAGGCTCAGAACGGACCCCCCCACACACACACATTCTTGGTCTATTAAGATGATGTCGAGAGAATTGTACTTTCAAACTTGCAAGATTCTGTTAATTAGTTTTGCAGTAAAGTAGAATTAGTTTATTTGATTGTGTTTCCTGTCTAGTCTATCTGATAAGACTGAAAAATCATAAGAGTTGGAAGGGATTTTGGAGGTCCTTTAGCTCAATTCCCAGCCCAAAGCACAATTCCTCATACCATCCCAAACAAATGGCTGTCCAAATTTTTCTTGAAAACCTCCCATGACCCACAACTTCAGGAGGCAGGATGTTCCGCTGCTTAATAGCTTTCACAGGTAGAAAATTCTCTCTACTTCCACCCATTGGCTCTCATCTTATATCACATAATCTGTCTTGATTCCTTAATAGATCTGTTGTGCTCAGATATAATAGAGGGTGTTATTTTATTATAGGTATTTAAGTCAAATTTAGCCATTGTTATGTGAAGGGGTGGACATATTTTCCTTGTCTTCAACCAGCAATTTATCTAGCTAAGCAGGTCTCCTTTGAGTCTACTTCTGTTTTGTTGTCATTGTTGCTTTAAAAGAAAAACATACCACTGGGAGAAATATACATAGGACTGATCTGGATCTAAGAAGATACATGCATACTTTCCCCACAACCTACCCTTTTGAATGGATGTACTCAATTACTAAACTAGGTTTACCAGATCTGGGCTGCTAAAAGTCAGATAATGACTAGTCAGCCGGTACAGCTAGAATATTCTCTATGTCTATCACACCACCTAGTGGTCCTCCAGAGTTTTGCAACCCAGATTTAGGAAGCTAACCTCTTTAGCTGTGGGTGACCCACTCGTATACCCCATATTCTTCTGATTGGCATGGGCCTTTAAACACAGCTAGAATCTCTATTTTGCTCAACACATATATATTTATTTATATTTATTTGCTCAGCGGCCATCAGGTAAAGTTGAGGCCAAGCTGTAACACATGGCTTTGATTTGTTGGCTGTCAATCAGTGACTGAATATCATGGGCATTAGGATTGGAAGATGGGGGAGAGCTGTAGCTGTCACAGAGCAGATGTTGATGTTCATCTGATGAAGCTGTTAATTTAACTGGAGTTTATTGAATGGCAATTAGGTGGGGCCTCATTACCAGCAATGAGCAGTGCAAAGACACATTATAAAAACCCAGGGAAGGAGAAGGCAGAACATCAGGGAAATGTTGCCAAAGTGTCATTTAGGATCTGGAGTTATGCATCTAAATGTTCTCCGATAGGCTGGTTTTCCAAATGCTCACAGCTGGAGTCAGGCATCCCAGACTGAAAGACCTGTAGGTCTAGAAATGAAAGACTAAAGAAGGACTTTCAGCAGAGGACTTGGTGGGGGAAGAAAATGAAACTTTGCATAACAGCCACACTAAACAGCAGGTGTGTGAAAACAAGTACCATATTAACTAAAAGGAGCAGTGGAATTTCCTCTCCATCACATTGATGCAAATGTGAAATGGTTCAAACCACCAAGGATTAGTTATGTATTTCCTTTAGCCATCTTTAATGCCTATGTTAAATGTCTATTAAGGGCAAATTAAAGGGCATAGTTTCCTATGCAGGACCATATTATACAACCTACAAAGTATTTTATATAATGAACCTTGTCACCAAGAAAGAGACTTCAGGCTCTCTTGTATTCTTTTCATTCTTCACTATCAAATTTGCTTTTCAGAAGAATGGAAGCCTTTCATGAAGCTTGCAGGTTAATGTACATATTGATACCAACTGTTAATGTCACCATTTCTGTATCCCGACAACAAAATAAATTAATCAGCATGTTCTGAAGCTTATTAGAGTCTTTGAGATGTTATAAATATATAAGCTGTTAATCACATCCTTTCAGTCTTTATCTTTTGGAGATTACATGGACATGCCTTGCCAGCAGCACTATACAGAAGTTATTTGCCACCCAAATTATTTTCACCCTACCAATCTAACTTGCAACTATGCAATATCCAAATCATCTTTCCATCTAAGTTCTAAGCTGGTCTGTCTGCTTTTGGGGATAAACCAAGAATAGCTAAACACTCACCATAGGTGTCATCAACACAGCTTCATGCAAAATCAGCAGACACCTAACAGAGAATGTGAATTAATTTATTAATTTATTAATTTATTAATTTATTAATTTATTAATTTATTAATTTATTAATTTATTAATTT
>NW_015386520.1:525459-538180 GCF_001527695.2 Protobothrops mucrosquamatus
AGGAGGCGGTCTTGCAAATACCTAGGTCCATTGCCATGGAGCGCTTTAAAAGTTGTTACTAACACCTTGAAGCGCACCCGGAAGGCCACCGGCAGCCAGTGCAGCTCGCGCAGGAGAGGTGTTACATGGGAGCATCTAGAGGCCCCCAAAATCCCCCGCGCAGCCGCATTCTGAACTAGCTGGAGCCTCCGGGTGCACCCCAAGGGGAGCCCCATGTAGAGAGCATTGCAATAGTCCAGGCGGGAAACGAGGGCTTGAGTGACTGTGCGTAGGGCGTCCCGATCCAGAAAGGGGCGCAACTGGCATATCAGGTGAGCCTGATGAAAAGCCCCCCTGGCCACGGCCGTCACATGATCGTCTAAAGACAGCCGAGCATCCAGGAGGACGCCCAGGTTGCGGGCCCTCTCCGCGGGGGCTAATGACTCACCCCCGATAGCCAGAGATGGAACCAACTGGCTATGACGTGACACCGGAAACCACACCACTCGGTCTTGGACGGGTTGAGACGAAGCCTGTTCCTCCCCATCCAGACTCGCACGGCCTCCAGGCACCGGGACATCACTTCCGCGGCATCGTAAAGGAATCTACTTTAACAAATTGCTCCTTACATTTGTTTAGTGCCTAATGTAATTTTTGTCATATATGGTTCTTGCCACCATCATCCCCACCCCACCTTCTATATATATGCAGATATAGATTTTGAGTATATATTTACACCATAACACATTGAATGACCTTCTATAACAAAGGTTTTGAAAGATATGGTTGAATTTTACTCCACTTATAGCAGCAACAAAAACTTAGTGAGCATTAATAATTGCTGCCAATATCTTGGGACTTACATTTAACAAAAGCTTTGCTTTCGGGCTGCATACAGTCCAGCTCAGTCAGGGAGAAAACTAGAGAGAATCACAAATAAGTAATTTCTCATGAACTCTTCCTGCAACAGTTATATCTTGTGGAGTGTCTCCTGTAGGCAGAGACATTGCAAATGATTACACTCTTCATCCTGGATTATATATCCAGGTGTCATCACAGAACAAATCTTCAACATTTATTTTGAACTATGGATCTTACAAATTACTTTGATCTCAAAAGTCTGCTCCATAGTCCATGCAATATTTGTCTACCAACTTTAGTTCAGAAGTTTTATATCTATTTTTATCTGCCAATTCTTTTTTGCTTTTTGCTTGAAGTATCTATTACTTTTTTCAGAATGAAGACTTTTGGATACAAAGTGGTCATCTCCTGGAGAAGAAATTCTAGAGAAGACATCTTCTGCTGGGGGTTAGCAACTGGTTGTCTTAAAGATAGGAAGCAATAGTACAAATAAATTGTTTATTTATTTGATGTTTTCAAAATGGAGCAAAGGAGCTAGCAAGGCTGCCTAAGGAGCTATATTGACTGAATGCTATTTAATGTTTATAAATTATCTAGAAATCAGAGAGGTAGCCAGTTTAGTTTTGTTTTTGGACAATCAAAATTAGTCAGGATAGTGAATAAAAAGAGTTAATTGAAAAACCCAAGATGGTACTTTCCCCAAATTCGCTCTTAAGCTGAAGGACACTTTTTCAGAAAAGTGTAGTAGGAGAGAAGAGAAATGTTCATCTAAGATGCATTGTATAAGCAGAAGTCCAGCACCTAACTAGGAAAGAAAATTAAATTTATGTACTAGTAAAACTCATGACCTTTAACTGGATAAAACACTGCAACATTTTTTGAACCAAGGTACCTCCAATGGGCTAACTTACAGAATGTGTCCAAAATCTGGGACCCATGAATCCTGAGGGAATGAAATATGGAGAAGTTGTGACTGCTTCAGTGGTACTGGCTCCTGGGCAGCTGGGCTGATGCTGGGGTTACATGATCTTCATTTTCAATATTCTGTGACAATTTCTCAGCCAGTCTCGCAATCCCTCATTTCTTTCTCCCTCCCAGCAGCAGCCACTTACTTGTCTGTTGGAAAGAAAAGGGAAAAGAAGAAGAAAGGGAGGGAGGGAGGGAGAGAGGAATAGTGAGGGAGGAACCCTTGTATACCCTTCCTGGCACAGGCCATCCCCTGCATATTCTTGTGATCTGCCCTGCCCCGGCATGTTTTCTAGCCCTACTCTGCCCCCTGTGTGCTTTCCCTGACCTGCATGGAACCTCTTATACATAACCCCACACCTCCTATGCATTTTCCCCAATCCATGTGGCACCACTTTGGCACCCATAAACCCTTTCCAACCCACACTGCCCTGCTGCAGCCTGTCCATGACTTACATAACACCTCTCCCCAATTCACACCACCACCAGTAAGCCATCCCCCAAATGGTGCAGCACCTCTCACACATCCCTACAATCCCCATGTATTCTTCATGACCTGCACTGCCACCACGTTTGTCATACACTACCTGCATAGGACCTCTCAGGTGCCCCTGGGCATCCTTTCAACCTAAGATGCCCACCCATGTGCCCTCCCTGATGCATGCAACATCTCTGGCACATACACCCATAACCTCAACCCACACAGCACTCCCCCATACCATTTCTGATTTGCACAACTGTGCACCCATTAACTGCCTTTTCCACCTATCAGCAGCTACCTACCTACCTGCTGGTCTTCAACTGGCAACTTCCTGCTGGCTTCTACAACTGACTTTCTCGCTGCAAGCTTCCCTAAGCAAAGTAAATGGGGACATTGGCAGGAATTTGAGGAAGGAAGGAAGGAAGGAAGGAAGGAAGGAAGGAAGGAAGGAAGGAAGGAAGGAAGGAAGTTTGGTTTCTGATACTCCATGCCAGCTTCCTGCGAGAAAACTTAATGAGGAAGCCAGCGGGAAGTCAGAATTGCTCCTGCTCCCATTGCTTTTTTTGCTCATAGGTGATCATTCTGTTCTCTGTTTAGATAAATATCTCTGAAATGATGACCCAACAGGGAACAAGTTGTCTAGTACTTATATTAACTATTGCTTAAGGGTTGGATAATGAACTGTCTCTTGATTTGTATTTTCTACAAAATGTGACAAAGATGATTAACTGTGATGATGATGATGATGATTTTGCAAAAATATCAAATTCAGAAAAAATCATGGAAAATAATTATATAAATCTAATGAATGCAGAAGTAGTATACTTCTGAAGACCAGGTGCCTGGATTTTATTATGGGCAAGGATGTTGCCTTCATGTTGTGACTGTAGGATTCCAACAGATAGCTGACCTTGATAATAGAATGGTGAACTAGATAGGCAAGTTGTGCGATCCAGCAAGGCTCTGGTGATGCTGTAATGACAGCACTGATCACAGGAAGCATGTTGTGAAAGAGGCCATTGTTTTTCTCCGGCCCCACTTGTGGTTTCTAGCAGCTGCTATCCTGACATATACTTGGTTTGCATATGCCTGCCCTTTGCTGTGTGGGATTAATTAACACATCAATTATCTATTCCTTTCCACCTCACCTTCTTATTATAAAAAACACAAATGGAGAGCAGTTAATGATGGACAAAAAAAGGAATGCAATAGGAAGAAGCTTCTTTCTTTTTCTTCTAGCTGATAAAATATGCATGAGAATATTTGCTTCCTTTTATACAAGCCTAGCAATATTGTTCTTTGGAAGTTACTTCCATGGGTTGACACGATGGGTTAAATATAGTATTAGAAAACTAGAAAAAGGCAGAAATATCAATGGCTGTTAATTAATGTCTCAGTTCAGTACAGTTGCCTGCACTTATCTACAATAGTCATTTAAAAATTATTAAAACAGGAAATGCATGATCAAAACAGATAATAAAAGAAGATATAAATTTGCACAAAGCAAATATGTGTATGTTAAGATATTATGGATAAATGCAAATGTAGAAATTGTTATTTTAATTCAGCTTTCCTAGCCTGAGGACCTCTAGATTTATGTACTGAGTTCCAGATGAGTTGGACTTCAACTCCTACTGTTATATACCTTTGGTTCTACTAGCTATAGCGTCATAGGAATTGAAGCCAAACATATTTGGATGGCACCAAACTGGAAAGAATTAGCAAGTAATATTATATATCTTGTCATATCTCACAAAGTGAGGAGTCCAGAAAGCCAGTATCCTTGCTTCTAATGTTTTTGATACTAAATGGTATGAGCACCTTCAAGGCCTTCTTAGGCCTCTTGATCTTCAAGTGGGACTTGGATCACAATTTGACCCAGTCATTGTAACAGAAGAGTAGTAGTTATGGTAAATCAGTGTAGTTAGTAGTTAAAGTGTTGGACTGGTTTCAGGGCACACCGAAGTTAAGGTTGATTTCCTAATTTTAATGATAATTTTAGGACTTAGATTTATTTTGATTTCAGCAAAATTAATTCCATCTAATTATGCAACCCTTTAAATATTAATGAACATTTTTATCTTTGGCTTCTTATCTTAAAGATGTTTTATACCAGGCTTCCCCTCCAAATATGCTAGAACTCCAACTTAATAATAATAATAATAATAATAATAAAGTTGGAAGGGACCTTGGAGGTCATCGAGTCCAACCCCCTGCCCAGGCAGGAAATCCTATACCATTTCAGACAAACGGCTGTCCAGTCTCTTCTTAAAAACTTCCAGTGTTGGAGCATTCACCACTTCTGGAGGCAGGTTGTTCCATTGGTTAATTGTTCTAACTGTTAACCAATGGAACAACCTGCCTCCAGAAGTGGTGAATGCTCCAACACTGGAAGTTTTTAAGAAGAGACTGGACAGCCGTTTGTCTTCTAGAACTTGAAGTCACTTAAGATTTGGAAATGCTAATGCAGAATCTGAAGGTATATAGATGAGCCTGGGAGATAAAAAGCATCCTTTTTGGATAGTCTTCTTAAACATCGTCCTCTGCAGAAAAAGTTGGGCTGCAATTAATATAGTATCTAGTTAGCAGGGTCAAAGTTCAATTTAACCAAGAATAGAGTTAGGCAAAACCTTCTTTTCCTTCTTTATTAGAAATGTATATTATAGCATTGATTGATCTTGCTAGGTCTGGGTGTACATTTGGTTCATAGGACCACACTATTAAAGTAGTAAATCCAGGTTTAAAAAAGGCAAAGGACTTCAATCCAACCAAATCTTTTTTGCAGGAAATCTCAGAAGCATCTTACCCCTAGCTGGCAGTAAAAGTAAAATGCTAATAAATTAAATAACAAGTAGCAATTCTTTCATAAATTCAAAAACTGTTGTGTGCCTAAATCTGCCTAATGGCAGGATCAGCCTTGTAGACAGGCTGAAATGAATTAGTAAGGCCTTCAACACTGTAGATTGAGGTGTACTTATCAAGAATGACTAAGTTCCCCTTTTCCAGTCCAGTAACACTTCACAAAGAGGGACTCCGGAACAGAATGGAACAGAATGGAATGGAAAGTAACACAACAGAATAACAGATTTGGAAGGGGTCCAGTCCCCTGCTCAGGCAGGGAACCCTAAACCATTTCAGACAAATGATTGTCCAGTCTCTTCTTATAAACTTCCAGTGTTGGAGCATCTACAACTTCTAGAGGCAAGTTGTTCTACTAATTGTTCTGTCAGGAAATTTAATTCTAGGTTGCTCTTTTCCTTGATAAGTTTCCATCCATTGCTTCTTGTCCTGCCTTCAGGTGCTTTGGAGAATAGGTTGAACCCCCTCTTCTTTGTGGCAACCCTTAGATATTGGAACACTGCTATCATGTCATCCCTAGTCCTTCTTTTTATTAAATTAGACATGTCCAATTCCAGCAGCCGTTCCTTATATGCTTTAGCCTCCAGTCCCCTAATCATCGTTGTTGCTCTTCTCTGTACTCTTTCTAGAATCTCAACATCTTTTATACATCGTGGAGACCAAAACTGGATGCAGTATTCCAAGTGCGGCCTTACCAAGGCGTTATAAAGTGATATTAACACTTCACGTGATCTTGATTCTATCCCTGTGTTAATGCAGCCTAGGACTGTGTTGGCCTTTTTGGCAGCTGCAACACACTGCCAAAAAAACCATCCTTTTGAATTTTGTTATTTTGGTATTAATAAAGTTAATCATGATAAACAAAGAGGTGGGAATCTTTTTGGCTGTCAAGTCAAAGTGTTCACTTTACCTTTAGTTTTGCCCATTTAGATCTGGCTCTGCCAGGTAGCTTTCTTTGGCCTCTTATTCAACTTGAACATATTGGTAACTAGATTAATCTTTCGCCTATATGTTCACCATAGCCAATCTGCACATTCATTCCAGTTTCAAAGTGCTATCCTGCCCTCCAACTCTAGCACTTCACAGTGTAATCATAATCACAATAAGTATTTCATTGATTACATTTCAGCTATCTCTTCTTATCAATGTCCCCTGTGTCTTTAAAAGATCCAGCAGTGCAAGAAAACCTTTCAGGATGATGTAAGAAGACCAAAAATACCCAATTCAAACTTTTAGCTTCAGACAATTATTGATAATTATGGAAATATTTGGTCCCTTTGCTCTAATACTTCCTTTGCCACCATTGGCTAGTAACTAAATTGTTCCCTTTCATTTGGATCATACTTCTGCAAAAGAATTATCCTGTGCATTATGCCTTTTTTTCTTGGATCAAAAAAAAAAAAAATCAGTCAAGGAAAGTGAAAGTCTGTATGGTTGATTTGCTGAAGTCTCTGAAAGCTGGAGAACCCCCAGAAGCACACAGCCAGCCATTGTCCCAACTCCCTTGCACACCAATTAGCTTAATTCATTTTTTCTCTTGCCTGCTCAGACCCTGAAAATGGGGGAAGGGTTTAAATAAAAGGAAAGAGCAGTCCCTACTTGACCCCTTCTCTCCCAGTGGACTTAGCAGGGGAGGTGAGGGAAAATTGACGAATAAAAAAGAACTCATGTTTACAGCAGTGATTCTTCTATTAATGACAGCATATGTTTGCATTTATTTAAACCTGCAGGGAAGTATGGGTGTGTGTGCGCGCGCAAGCATGTGCGTGTGCAAAGTGGTGGGGAGAATAACAGAAGCAGCAGCAGCAGCAATATTGCACACAGCATGCCAGGTGCTTGCTGTCAGCCTGAACAAAAAGGAAATGTCAGCATTCTGTGTGCTGGGAGGCAGTGGCAGGGATGCTGGCAGATTCCTGTCACAATTGCCTTCTGCCTTAATGATCAAGAGCGGCACAGAGAGACCAGACCAAACCAGAGCAGCTCAGGGACCAGTTTGCCCATGATCAGATCTCCACAGCATTAAGCATTTATATTTATTATCTACCTTTCAACCCAAATTGTTTTGACAGGTTAAAAGCTAAATTGTTACAGCAAGCAAAGATCTACAAGCAGCACGAGGAACTAAAACCGCAAAAGGAGCAGACATCCCTGCTAAGTTATTTAAGACAACAGTAACAACCAGCCAATGGTGTAAAGAAAGCAAAGGCAAGTGAGGCAGTTGTTTAGGACCCACAAGCAGAAGTGTCCCATTCAGCAACCTCTTGGCATCTATTCATATTTATTAGTAAAATCATATTAGTGAATCAGTAAACAAATAATCTGGGCTGCAAAACCTGAACTGACCACTAGATGAGAGCAAAGTATCACTCTCAACTCTAGTGGATGTCCAGGCATTTGCAACCCAGCCATGTGCAACTAAAGAAGGATTTTGGAGCATCTGCAAGAAGGAGATCTGGGCCCTGCTCCCTTGAGCATCTGAATTCTGAATGGGAGAGGTGAGAAGTGTAAAAGTAAAAGAAGGGAAGGGATCTTTGAAGGGCTTATTCCTGCTACTACAATGATAGGGTAGAAACAGCTATGCAACCTCTTTCCTTTTCCTTTCCTGCTTCATTTGTTACATTTGTGTACCTGGGACCTTGCAACCAGTCAGTCTCCCTTTTGTGCTTCCTGCTGTAATCCATAAGTGTGATACTATGCTAAGAACTCCATGCCCATAAATGATGTTACAATTAAATGCAAAACATCAAAGGAATGTTAAGAGATTGGGGGAATTAAAAAAAATGATGCTGAAAGAATATTAATATAGGCAAACTTCTCTAGAGAAAGAAAATACTGTATCCTTGGAAAAATATTGTTTTTTTAGTCAATATTTGCATTTCAGAGGGAAAGAAGACCATTTAGTAAAGACCTAAGAAAACAAGCAGGTACAATAAGGAAGATGTGCTCCTTGTAATATTTTCCCCAAAAAATATTTGATTTGTAAGGCAAATCTAGAACTTCAGACTGAATTTAGAGTGAGTTAGAAACCAATGAAGATTAGAGAGGAATGTAATAATCAAATCAGCTTAGTTCAGATTGTTGATTTGATTTGAATAATTTATTTGATTCAGTGTGTTAAGTCAATTTGATTTGATGCTTCAAATAGTCAAATCAAATTGTTTCAACTTTAGTTGAGTTTTAAAAAGAACCTTGATTCATGCAAAACAAATCAGCTCAAAGATATGACTTATTTTGATGATTCAATCCAAATTGTTGTTCCAATTTGGAAAAAATCAAGTTGATTCAGAGATTTAATTGAATTGTCTTTGAACTGAATCTTGAAATCAATGCTTCATACAGTCTTGTAATAATTCATTCACAATATGTTATTGGAATTAGAGCTCTTGCTGCCTTATTCCAGCTGAAGTTTCTTCTTTGACTTGTTTGGCCTTTTGTATAATATATTACAGTAATCTGAGCAAATAGTCACTAGAGGAAGGACCCCTAAAACTAAATTATCTCCTTTCTAGAGGGCATTATAGCAGTGATCATAGCTGAAGTTGGTAAAAGATGCTCCATGAACCAGAGGTGCTTAAGCTTTTAATTATAGCAATAGATCCAAGAGTAGTACATATAATCCTTTAGGATAAGGATGAGAAATATTTTCCAGACTGAGGCTTGTGCTTGACACTTAAAATGTGTGTGTGTGTGTGTGTTTTATAAGTATGATCAAGAGAAAAATTTAATTAAATACAAATAATGTAATTAATAATTTTCGCAGATAATAAAAATCACAATTCAGCAGCATTTGGAGAACTCTGGAAACCACATCAATGGTTTTATGGGACTGTAACTATCATGGTTTTATGGGTTTTGTAGAAATGTTAGCACTTCTAAAAGCAAATCATCCTGGTAACAACAATCTGCTAATGGAGCTTTTTATATTGTCTGCATTAAGCTTCAGTTTTGCTCTCTGGATTTGCAAGAATACCATTTGACATAATAGATAATCAGCTGAACTACAGTCAACTAGAGAAGTCCCCCATCTAATGTAGGAAAAGGGCAGAAAGCTACTGTAGATATATGTGAAATGGGAAAGGCCAAGTGTGGGAGCTGTCAAGAATGACTCAGTTAGTAAGTTTTTCAAACTTGGCAACTCTAAAATGTGTGGGCTTTAATTTCCAGAATTCCCTAGCCTAGCCAGCATCCTTGATGTTCTCTCTGGGTGATAAAATAAATGTTTCTGGCATTTCACAGGAGAACAGTATTATTGCGAGAACACCTAGGGAAGCTGCCATGTCTGAAAGAATTATTGGCAAAAGAAATCTTTCTTAATATCAGAAGCTTATGATTAATACTTTGGTGTCTCCTCCTCCTCCTCCTCCTCCTCCCCCCAATGTCAACTGTAGAAGTTTTACACCAGAACTTTGTGCATGATAGCTGGCAGTTCTAGGACTTGTGTTCTATCACTTCTGGATTGTACCAGGTTGGAAAAAGCTCTGATATAAAAATATAAATTTTGAATTATTTAAAATATGGGCAAATGTCTTAATCATTGATTTCCTCACCACTGTAGAATGTAATGGAAGATAATAAATGTTTTTTTAAAACAATTAAAAATCCTCTTTTTATTTCATGTGTTTATTGATCACATCTCCCCTTACTGCATTGCACAGATTGCTCCCAAGTCAAGAGAAAACCAGTTTACTGTATATAATGGCAAACTGTCAGTGCTTGGCTAAAACAATGCTCACTCCCTTCTAGCTTATCAAAGCAAATATAAGTAGAGAATGGCTTGGTTGCCAAATTTTCTAATATTTATTTGTAATTAGGGAAACCAATCATTGTTAATTGATAGCTGATTGCTTCAACCCATTGTTTTGTCTCTTATCTTTTGCTATTTTAGGGGGAAAGGAAGGAAAGCGGGATATAGGGCACTGCAGGAGGCTAAAGCTAGCCTGAAAATAATTGGGGGAGAGGCCAATTGCTTCTTTCTCTCCTTGTCATATCAGTTTTAAACCACCTGTAATGGTGAAAGTGGACAATAGATGCAATCGTTATTCTCTTTCATAGAAATAGAAAAGTCCCCTAAAGATTTTCTCCTGAATAGATGTAAGAGAGCACTAACAGCAGCAGCTGTTGCTAGGCTGGTTGCACATGATGTAGCTTGGTACTTTTTCTTTACCACATTAGTGGTTTGAGCTATTCACTTTGGCAAGAGGACAGATTCTAGAACAAACCTCTTCGACCTGGCATACTTTAGATAGATATGCTGAATGTCAACGCCCCCCCCCCGTCCCCAATTCCTAATCAGTAGAAAACAAATATTGTTTTCGGTCAGAATCATGAGGATTAAAATCCATCGTATCCAAAAGGTACCAGGTTAGAGCAGTGGTTCTCAACCTTTTTAATGCCGCGACCCCAACCAGTCGTAAGTCGAGGACTAAACCGGTCGTAAGTCGAGGACTAACCCAGTTGTAAGTCGAGGACTAAACCGGTCGTAAGTCAAGGACTAAACCGGTCGTAAGTCGAGGACTACCCAACCGGTCGTAAGTCGAGGATTTTCCCTGCCCGGGAGCGCCGCGCATGCGTGGTTCCGCCCCCTGCGCCGGCTGAGGTGTAGCTGGCAAGCGGCAGAGACGGAGCAGTCCGACCACCAGCTGGCCCAGCCCAAGGGAGGTAAGGCACCCGCTGGAAAAGGGGAAAAAAATGGCGGACAAAAAAAATGGACAAAGAAAATGGCGGACAGCCTTGCTTGGCGACCCCCGTGAAATGGTCGATCGACCCCAAATGGGGTCCCGACCCACAGGTTGAGAACCACTGGGTTAGAGGAAATAGCTCTAAAGAAGACATTTGCATATTTGCCAGGGATGGATCTATTTATAGGTACAACAGAAACTTATCGGCTCAAATTATTGTTTTCTCTCGCACTGATATTAATTATCCTAACTCTATATCTATCTATCTATCTATCTATCTGTCTGTCTGTCTATCTATCTATCTATCTATCTATCTATCTATCTATCTATCTATCTATCATCTATTTATATGTCCATCCATCTGATATTTTTATAAACAGGTAGCCTCAACTTACAACCACAATTGAGCCCAAAAGTTATGTTGCTAAGTGAGAAATTTGTTAACTGAGTCACATTTGTTAAGTGAACCACTGTTCTGTGTTTCCCTGAAAATAAGACCCGGTCTTATTTTATTTTATTTTATTGCCTCCAAAAGAGGCACCAGGTCTTATTTTCAGGGAGTGTCTTTTCCATGGTCTCACTTCGTGGCAGCGGAACCAACAGCCCCACCCAGCCGGCCCACTTCTGCGGCCGCTCACCACTGCTCGTGTGCATCGACCCCGGCCTCCATTTCACCATCACAGGTCTTCAGAAAATGCCTCTGCAGCTGAGAACGGAGCTCCAGATTGATGTGCGTGCGCCCTTCAACCTGCAATTTGCTATCAGAGGCCTTCCGAAAAGGCCTCTGCAGCTGAGAACTGAGCTACAAATTGAATCTGTAGCTCTGTTGTTGGCTTCAGAGGCCTTTCTGGAAGGCCTCTGATAGTGAAATGCAGGCTGGAAGGAATCCAGAGCTCCATTCTCAGCTGCAGAGGCATTTCTGGAAAGCCTCTGATGGTGAAATGCAGGTTGGGGGACACCTCAGAAGAAGTGGGCTGGTGAGGTGAGGCAGGTGTCGATTCATGGGAGGCCTGGCTGCAACAGTTAGTGAATGCGGGGTGCATGGGGCAGCTCCACCCCCCACCCTCACCCTAGGTTGACTTTTAGGCATGCACCTCACTCCAAAACTAGGGCTTATTTTTGAGGTAGGGCTTATATTAGGCTCACCCCCAAAAAATAAAGATAGGCCTTATTTTCAGGATAGGTCTTACTTTTGGGGAAACACAGTAGTTGTTAAATTAGTAACATGGCTCTTAAGTGAATCTGGCTTCCCCATTGGCTTTGCATGTCAGAAGGTTGCAAATGACCCCGGGATACTGCAAATGTCATAAATATGAACCAGTTGTCAAGCATCCGAATGTAAATCACATGACCATAGGGATGCTGCAACAGCCATAAGTATGAAAAATGGTCATAAGTCACTTTTTCAGTGCTGTTGTAACTTCAAATGGTCACTAAAGCAACTGTTGTAAGTCGAGGACTACCTGTAGTTTTTATCTTTTTAACTGTAATCTCTATTAAATTATTTGAAAAAAGTAGTATAATTCATCCTTATAGGTTCAAGTCTGGGGGTGGGTGGGTTTAGCTATATGACCTGTTACAGGGCATGCTTATTATAGCGAATAATATTGTGTGTGTATATGTATATATATATATATATATAGGGAGTTCAGACAGATTGGTCTGATTGTGAACACCTTGACATTTTCAACTGCCATACTGCAGTTTACTCTTTTTACAATATCTCTTGCCTTGCCGCCCCCAACTAGGGGCATAGAGCAGGCTCAAGTCGCAACTGCGAAATATTTTTATATCCAAATTTCTTTTTTTTTGGATATATATATATATATATATATATATATATATATATATATATATATATATATATATATATATATATATATATATATATATATAT
>NW_015386520.1:538280-606603 GCF_001527695.2 Protobothrops mucrosquamatus
GAACACAAGGAGAGTACTGCTGGACAAGGCCAAAGGCAAAGAGTCAAACAATAATTATTCAAATACATCCTAGAAGCTGATAAATAAAGTAATAGAGTTACCTCACCTGAGCTGCCGATGCAGATGGCCACTGGATGGCAGCAAAATCATTCATAAAACTCTAATTCTCTGCTTCCATCTTGTGGCCTTTTGAATGTTTGCAACCTAAATCTGATAATACTAAAAACAGTCTACAGTACTTTTATTGATCCTTGGCAATTAGCAAAGCATGCTGTCTGACAGTAATCGAGACTTATTGTCCTATTCTTTATGAATATTTTTCAGATAATTTTTAAAAGCTGATAGTCATTGATATATCCACTTGGAATCCTTCCTTTGCATTGTGTAATATGTACTCTCATTTACTTATCTCCTCACTTTTAGCTTGAAAAGATAACCCTGACTTATAATGAAAATTGCAAGTAAGAATTGTAGGAAAACACCTTCACCTCAGCCATTCCCAAGCTAACAACATACTCCTTAATGCATGCTTGAAAGAAAATTATCAGAGAATATTATTCAAGAAAGAATCTTTGCTCAGGGTGCCAGAGCATAACATTGGCATGGCTCAATTACTAGTCTTTTCAATGCATCGGATGAAATATGAGGCAATAAGCTTAAGGATAAGTAAATTCAGTTTGACAGTTTGTTCCAACGTTTCTTCAAATAAGAACGGAAGATTATAAAGAAAGTTAGGGCCTTATTTGCATTATGGCTTCCATGAAGCATTACTCTTAATTATTGTATATGATTGCCAATGTCATGTATTGAAACAGTTTTCTGAACCTGGGTTTTATAGATACACTGGGACTGCAAGTACAAAATTTCCCAGGCAGCAATGCTAAGCAGTTTCATTGTTCTAACAATGGAAGGATAATATGTTTCAAGACAGACACTTCCAAAATGGGTTTGTTCAAATGTAGACAATATTGTTTCATTAGCCACAGCACAAAGACAGCACCCAAGCTAACTATCTCATAAGATAACAAATGCCACGTGAAGTTATTTAACGTAATTTCTACATTATAGCCTTAAACAACATTAATTCTGGCTTTTTCCAGCTATAAAAACTAATGGTATCAAGTGCTTGCCAACTAATCCATAACTCACACCAGGTTTGCTAATGGTTTTTTTGTTTTATTGTAAATGTAGCTGTACTACTACTACCGGTAGTAGTCTATTTGCTTTTTTTATAATTGTTTGATTAAAATACATTTTTTGACCTGAAAAACCATTTTCTGCCCCTCCCTCCCTCCCTTCCTTCCTTCCTTCCTTCCTCAGAAAAAAGCATTTGGGTAGTGTTGCCCTTGTCATATAAATCCACCATAATTCTCTCTTTCCTGTTAAGCGAAAGAAAATAAACGTGTAAGGCTGTTACTGGAAGCCAAGCTGTGGGACTGCTTTAAATTCTCTTCTTATTGAGTCTGGGCTGAAAATCATTCAATTCTGCTGAGGACACAGATATGCGTTTGTGTTCTCTCTCTCTCTCTCTCTCTCTCTCTCTCTCTCTCTCTCTCTCTCTCTCTCTCTCTCTCTCTCTCTCTCACACACACACACACACACACACACACAAACACACACTCATGTGTGGGGGAGAAGAGCAAGAGTCAGGCATGTATAAATATCTCCAGCTCTCCAGATATCCGTCAGATTTATTCCTCTGCCAAGCCTGCAGAAAATTGACTTGTTTCATGGAGGCAGGCTATTGACACATTACCGCAAGGAGGGTTAGAGAGAAAGCAGTGAGACCGGCGCCCCCTCTATTAGACGATAATGTAATCAGCAGTGTGGGAAATGAGTGTGGGTAAAATGGCATCGCTGACATTTATATTAGAGGATATTGATGGTGGGAGCTGTGACCGCATCTATCCTACCTCCCATTTGCTAGGATTGACACAGACGGCTCTTGTTTGGCTGGATTCTCTCTCTCTCCCCTTCTTCTTAGCTGGGTGGCTGGCTGCTGTCACAGCAGATAGATAATTGAAAAATGGATCTCACCTTTCCAGCAAACAGGAGTGGTTCAGGCAATTACTGTGGAGGTTACCTACTCAGTCTGAAGGCTTCGTCTCTGAGAGAGATTCAGAGGAAATTGGATTTTACATGGATGTTTTATTCTGGCAGCAGTTTTAGTATAAATAAAGGCAAGGAGACAGAGAGGAGGTGTAAGGATGAGTGAGAACTGCACAAAAGGAACTTGACAGAGAGATAGCATGTGTGATGCGCATGTGTGCGTATTTGTTGCAGGCGCCTGCGCCTGGGTGAGATTAATAAACCAGTTTCTAGCCCTCCAGAGAATTTCTGGTTTGTTGTGCACTGTGTGCTCACACCTCTTCCCTTTTTTCTTTTTTAATCAGAGGCTAAAAGAGGTTAACTTTTCCTCAAGGCCACATAGGTAAACCTGTCCTTTGAATTCAAGTATTTCTTGAGGAAATAAAGATAGCACTGAGAAGAAAAAAATAAAGACTAATAAAGACTTATCTCATCAAAGGAAATGAATATTGAACAGCTATCCATTCAATTCTTTCTTATCCTGTCTCTTTATTCCAAAAGTGATCCTGTCTTATTTTGACAGAATCTCTCCTGGTGACTTAGAGCATCTTCTATCATCACTCAGCCATCATTGAATCAATATTAAGTCCAGAAGATACTGTAATCACTAATGGGACTCCTCAGAGATCCTATAGATAATGTAGATATGGGTTATTTTACTTCCTAGGGCACGGGTGTCACACCCGCGACGTCACGTGACATGTCGTGATGTATTGCGACTTTTTTCCCATTGCCGGCAATGGGGTGGGCGTGGTTTTGGTGTGACGCATCCGGCCTGCGGGCCGGCAGTTTGACACCCCTGTCCTAGAGTGACAGAATCTACATATATGCAAAGATGTAAATAACATATAGTACAAACTTAATAGAAGTCTCCATTGTTTGTCAATAGTTTCATTTTCTAGATCTTTGAAATTCAATTTGCTTTGACTGCCTTTATCATTTTTGAAAACATGGGCAGAGCTTCAATGGCAGAATACATGATCTGCATATGGAATTAAGAATTAATTTCTGAATATGTAAGGTCTCTCATATGGAAAGCTGACACCAATCAGTGTAAGCCAGGAATGGGGAACTTTTTTTCAGCTCTAGAATCCATTTCCAATTTGGAGAATGTAAGGTAGGGCTAAGTTCCAGAATTTTAAGAAGAAAGCAGTTTCAGGATATCAGGGAATCTGTGGCTACCATATCTAGGTTACAAACATCCAGATGACCTTTATATGGCAAGACAAAGGAAAAAGAAGCTCTTTGTACTGTCATCTAGTGACCATCTAGATTTTACAGCAAAGATATGGTAGACGTAGTTACTTCAAAAAGTAGAATACAATCTTATGCATATCTACTAAAGTTAAATCCCACTAAATTGAGCTTAAAATAAAGAATTATACTATCCATATCCACTCCCAAAATAAGTCTCATTAAATCCTACTGACCTAGAAACTGACATACTATAACTATGCCATTAGCTAAAGATGCAAAGAAAGCATTGCAGAGTTCCAATACAACTTTTCAGTATAAGTAACTCAGAAATCAAATTTTAAGCAAACAGCCAAAACACGGAGGAAAGAAAGAGACTCTTGATTATCTTCCTACCTACAAAATCAGGTTTTCATTCAGTATGAATATCTCAAACAAGGATGAATATCCAAACCCCATGCAATCTTTTATATATGTGATTGGAGAAAGTTACACATTTCCCAGCAATTATCCAGTTAAGACTGCTGTATTCTAGAAATTTAGAACAAGGACCAAAAGCACACACAAAAAAAAAAGTTTCTGAAAGGTGCCTGGCTAAGCTAGATTCTGACAAGAAATTAGATTGCAATTCAGATAATAAACAAAGAGAGTAAGATGTCAAAAAAGAGAACATCCTGTCAGTGCAAAGACTTCTGGGGATCAAGTTAAGCCCATAGGTTGGAGATTCCCCGGTTTGGTTTGAAAAATATAAAGCTGGATGTGGCTTGACTTCGTGCTTGGCTGTTTCCATGTCACTGCAGAAGTCATTGTGAATCCATTGTCTCTTCCAAATTTATTATGTTAATTAATAGAAGAAAAGAACAGAGACATGTGATAGTATTAACAAAACAATATAATTACAAAGTTAATAGTGATGGTAATAAAGGGAGACAAGAAAAAGAAAGAAAATTTCTGGAAATTATGTTATGGTATAAAGAAAATCCAAAAGAATTTAATCGTTACGAGTATCCTCAACTTACAACCGCAATTGGGACCAAAATGTCCATTGCTAAGTGATGTGGTTGCTTAGTGAGTCACATCTGATTTTACAACCTTATTTGCTACAGTTGTTAAGTAAATCACCACAGCTGTTAAGAGAGCCACATGGTTGTTAAGCAAATCTGGCTGCCCTTATTGACTTTGCTTGTTGGAAGTCCCCTGGGAAGATTGCAAATGGCCATCCCCTGCCCCAGGTCTTGCAACTGCCATAAAGGCATACTGGTTGTCAAAGACCCAAATTTTGAGCCCATGACTGTGGGGCCTCTGACAATCCTAAGTATGAGGACTTGGGTCATTGGTCACTTTTTTTCAATGCCATTGTAACTTCGAATTTTATTGTCTACTGTCTTTACTGTTTTCTGATTTTTTTATTTATTGGTTTTATTGTTGTGAGCCACTCAGAAATACTCAAGATGGGCAGCCATATTCTTCTTTTCAATTAATTAATTATTGCATGATCATTTTTTTTACTTAGTTCTCATGTCTCCCAAATCCACAATTCTTGCTGTTAATAGATCCAAAATACTGGAGATATAGACTAAAATGATGTTGTTGTCAATTCCCAAAGTGACAAAACCAGGAAAAGACTAAACTAAAAGAGTTAATTTCCAACTCCTGAATTTAATCTCAGCAGCAGGGTGATCGTTTATCAGCCTATGTTATATATCAGTCAGTTCTATTCTCCAGCTTGAGTTGTTTTGTGTTCTGAAACTCCCATAGAAGCACTATACTTGTAAGTTCTGAATATCTTGAGTTTGTTCATTATTGATTAAAAATGGCAATTAATTTCCAATTAAAATATAGTATTTTCTATAATTAATTTAAAGGAAAGTGTTTAACAAAAGCAGAAAGTTTCATTTTCTTTCCTTACTTTCTTGGAGAGTGAGGTAAGACTGGATATGTTGGCCATTTTCATCTCTATTCTACGTCTCCTATTAATGTTTACTTCTTTTTCTAGAAACAATGTTTGTAGTATTTATTGCATATTTGTGTACTTATTATTATATTTAATATAATGGGAGCAAGCAAAAAAATTGCTGACTGCCCATCAAGAAAATACATGCATACTTAAATGCAAACTTCAGAATTCAATTACAACGGAATTATAGAACTGAGCTTCTTTATACACCTTTCTTAATAATCTTGGAGTTTTCTTAGCATTTATTCCCTAATAATTTTGTACTCTTTTGCTAGAGTCTGTATCAGTTTATCTCAAATTTGAACCCTTTGAATGTGCTGGGAATAGACAAGACCATATTGATCTGCAACTCCAGGTGTTCCAGTCCCAATAGATTTGAAGTGTGCCAGGTTGTGGAATGCTGTGGTAGTATCTGTCCCCAGATCAGCATTTCTCCCCCTGATAGAGTTTAGCTATAGCTTTACCTCTTATTGCTAACTTCTCCACTCTCCTCTACCTGTCCCCTAATGTCAATGCTGGCAGTTTCTATATCTCTCTTGCTGATTAAATCATCACTGACATGCACTGTGGCAGCCTCAGCCTCAGGGGGAGAGCATGTCTCTCTAGGTGACTCTTCCCCTCTTCCTGCTAGATCGGTATAAATGAAATAAGAGCGGGACACATACCAATCCTACTTTGAAAAGAGGATCTGGAGAAAGGTTGTGGCAACAAAAATCAACAATATAGGGTTCCACCTTAAAGCTTAACTAATTTATTTTTGCATATATTTTCTGAAACAGCTCATTCAGATGCGTGAAACTTTTCCCTATGTGTAGCAGAAGTGTGCTGAATTTTTATCCTTGAATGTAATCAAGGTAAATAGCACCCACCAAAGGCCTTATTATAGTGCTTCTTGCACTCTTTAAATGCCTGTTTACAATCACTGATCATGCTAATCTGTTTCAGCACCATTTTTAAACTTAACTCAATTATTCTGCTTACACAATGAGATTCCGGCTAATACAGTAAGAGACCAAAGTATAAATATGTTAAAATAAAATAAAAATTCTCACACATCTGTGTATGCCATCCACATTGCTGGGAACTCTGAAAGTTGCAGTCCCAATATGTTTATAAATCTCCCCAATGTGTAAAGCAGAGATATCCAAATCTGATGGAATTATTTTTACAATATGCATTTGAACAAACATTCTGTTAAAAGCATAGCAGATATTCATTCTAATGCGCATTCAAATTATTACTTTTGGATCTGCCTTGCTGCATTTTCTCTGGTGGCTTCATTATCACAAGGCATCAGGACAAATCCAAGAACATTAGTGCACACTTGGCAGGTGTGGTGGATCTTGAGGTGGACACTAGGACTTTTTGCACATGCACAGAGGCTTCCAGGAGACTGCTTGGGAAGGGGAGGCAAGCCCTAGAGGCTGTGAAAGGTCTTAGAGACTATCTTGACTGCAGTGAGGTATTGAGACTATCTTGACTGCAATGGTGTTATGGCATGTGTCAGAAACTTGTATGCATGTGCTGCCAGCCCTAGTAGACTCCTTGTTTTATTGTAATATGCTGGGTCAGAGGAAAGATTTTACTATTATCTGATCTTAGTTTGAAGACATTCAAAGACCTGCATATCTTTTTAGAACAGAACAGAATAGAATAGACTACTTTATAGAATTCTTTATTGGCCAAGTGTGATTGGACACACACAAGGAATTTGTCTCCGGTGCATAAGCTCTCAGTGTACATACAAGCAACAAGTTATAATTATAATTATCATAAAATACAATCATTATAGTCTTGAAAATGTGGCTCATTGGCAGAAGTAGGCTTGCTAGCTACAACATGGCTAGCAGCAGCCATAGCTCACAAAGAAGGGGCTGTTTTTCAATAAGGAGAGTAGGTACTTTGTATGCAAATTCAGTTGTTGGCGTTTCCAGTAAGAAAACTTTGAAAGCAGGTAATATGGAGGATCTTTGCTTGGAAATTGGAAAGCTACTATCAGCTAGAGCAGTTTTTAGAGAGATGAAGGAATAAACTATTCTAACTGGCTTAAAGCCTTCCTAACCCATATTCAAATGTTCTGTTGGCTAAGAAGCACATATATTTATACTTATACTCTGAAAGTTAGATAAACATGAAACAAACTCATGCTCATTGTAATGTATTAAGGTAAATTACTTGGAATTGTTGAAAAAACGGTCATAAGACTCTGTCAGTTAAGAGCCAGACTTGCTGTCTACATGCTAATTATCTTGTGTTAAAGTGGGAACTAATACTTGAATCCTAT
Organism: Protobothrops mucrosquamatus; assembly: GCF_001527695.2. Classification (NCBI taxonomy): domain Eukaryota; kingdom Metazoa; phylum Chordata; class Lepidosauria; order Squamata; family Viperidae; genus Protobothrops; species Protobothrops mucrosquamatus. The sequence goes on from NW_015386520.1 coordinate 545,804, forward strand.
TGGCTGCCACCTAGTTGCTTATAAATAGGGATGGAACTGCAGCTATCCAGGCTTCTGTTTAAACGTTTAATAAAGAGTTGTTTGTTCACCTGCTGCCTTGTCGATGCCTCACAGAACACCAAACATAACACTCATCTAATACACACACACACACACGCATGCACACTTAATCACCAGGATTATGTCTGAACTATTACTTAGCTGACATTACAGTTTGTTGGATTTTTTTTGTTTTTATATTTCATCTGAAATGCTTAGTGCTTTGTTCATTAGTCTAAACAGTATATTAGGTACTTAAAATTGAAGTTGGGGTTTCATTAAAAGTGCTTCTTGCTTTTGTGTCTGTTTTCTTCTTTTTTGATTTAAACTGTAAAATCCTGTATCAAGATGCTGTAGGCTTGCTTGGCATTATTAAACATATATAATTCAGTTCAATAGAAAAACTGTTGTGATACTGTGTGTTCACCACCTTGCCACATGGTGGCCACAGGTATCACACTATGGGGCAGAATGCAGATTCATTGGGAGGTGTTCATATGCCATTGCTACCATCTTCGGAAAAGAATCAGATTTGCACTGGCTTCTGTCTAAGAAACAAGCTTAACTAAATACTGAGTTTGGAATGGCAAACCAAAGGCTTGTGACAAAATCTAACATCTCTATAATATTATAAGGATTTTCTAGACCTCACAATGGGTTTTTTAAGGAAATGAATGGGTAGAGATTTCATAACTAATCTTATGTATGGAGTCATTCTTCCTGTGTTGAACACTAAATTAAGAATTCCTAATTACATTCCAACCTGACAAGTATTTAGTGAGTATTTACTGAGGAATATTTATTAAGTGAAACCTGTTTTCTGGGAAGTACTTAGGATTGCAGACTTAATTTTGCATTTTCTTGCTTGATATTGCTCTAAATTGTTCTACTTAATGTGAATTCTCATTGTGATGAGATGTCTTTGTCAATCTACAGATTGGATGGGGCCAGAGTTTTTGTCATTGGCATCAGCATCTGCTACTTGCTGAGTCTAGTAACACACCAACAGCTACATGATGTTCCTTCATGCTCATCATGCTCCCTGAGTATCAAATGGGAAACTATCATGCCACAAAGCAAAGCACCGGTCTGAAGCATAATTTACATTTCTAATGATGCCATGCAAACCACAGAGACCTTTTTATAAAATAAAAAAGTGGGTGGCTGCACTCATGTGCTTTATTTACCTTTTCTTATATGGATGTTTTGTGATTGGCTATATCCATTACAGAAACTATTTCAAATATGTTCATTGGTCTGAAAGATTTGGACACTTTCCTGCTACAATTTGGATGAATATAGGTCAGGGGTAGGCAACCTTGGCTCTTTTATGACTCGTGGACTTCAACTCCCAGAATTCCTGAGCCAGCATGGCTGGCTCAGGAATTCTGGGAGTTGAAGTCCACGAGTCATAAAAGAGCCAAGGTTGCCTACCCCTGACATAGGGTGATGTGCTTGGCCTCAAGGCCCTGAATGTAGCTCTCATTTCCATCAGTGAATGACTGCCCTTCTACCTAGATGCAAAACAAAACCATTGAATGAGAAGATAAGGCAAGGCTCCTTTCCTCATCAGCCTTCCATGTTCCACTGCTCAAAGATAATGGCTGGCGAGCAAGCACATATGGTTAAGCAAGGAGGCAGAAGCATCTGTTGGACTTTATTATTGGTCTGGAAGAAATACTTAACTTGGTTACCTACATTAACCAATTTTGTGCAATGCAGTGAACCATCACCCAACCAAAAGTGCTGGGATGCCAAATATTGCTAAGCCACCCAATTAAATTAAATGCAAATAATAAAAAAGGAAAACAAAATTCAAGGTTAAAACTAACCAAGCTTAATACGTAGAATGAATGCAGCCCCTAGATCTTTAACTGACCTGAGGATAATTCTGTATTGCAGCCTTAGCCACTTGTCTCCTCTGATGCTTTCAGACGTCTCTTACATCAGTTTCAGAAATTCTAATCTGGATTATGGTGAACTGACAATGGAATTAAGATGGGCTTAGCTGGGTTGCAGCCACTGCAAAACCTGATTAGCCCATCCCTGCTTTCCAAACCATGGTTTGGAAAACATAGTTAATGGTCAGTATAATGCCTCTGTGCCTCAATTTTTTGTGTGGATCTGTCATAGACTTTATCCCAAGTAATAGACATCTCCATTTCCTGAAATCTGAATGTAAAATTTTGAGTACTGTCTTTTTTTTAGTATTGGAATATAAATGGATGTTTTCTGATCCTTTGGCCACCGCTGCATTTTCTAAACCAAATCAAGCTCGTATGATGGTATTTTTTGCTAGACTTTACCTCCTATAGGTAAATGTAAGTAGCTATTGTTTGCATTGGTATAATCTTAGCAAAGGTGTCCCAAACTGGGCATTGTTTCAGAGCAAGCAGAGCTTTCTTTGCTGCATGTTTAGTTTTGAAAAACAACCACATTAGCAAAATCCCTTAAAATGTCAAAGATTGAGCCTTTTCGAACCAGAGAAAGTCCGATAGAGATCAACATCCATCTGAAAGTCCAAAGTGAGGCCTTAGAGAATCCCAGGGAACTGTGTTCCTCTCCTATAGTCAATCACTCTTTCCTAGGAATGATATCTAAGCAAGGCCCACTTTACATAATATCCAAATATCTAAAGCTATCAAAACCTTAGTCTGGAATTAAGTCTCAGATCCTGACTTGAGACGTATGACTGAAGGGATTAAGCCATTTTAAGGTGACAGTTGGTTTGATTGGTTGAAGGGAGAAGGGAGTCATGGATATAATTACTTCTTTTTTATCATTTCCCTTGTTTTGGCCTCTTGTGAGCCTTACTGGTAAATATGCTCTGTACATTTCCTGTATACCGAAGGAGACCAGTCCTCTGCTTCTGTTTCCAGCCATCTGTTCTATTGCAGCTCAGTTCCAAAGGTGTTGCAGTCATGACTTACCTACATTCTTTGCTTTCCAGGTATCCCCAAAGAAGCTGCCCATTAAGGCAGGCAAAAAAAAAGAAAAGAAAGAAAGTTACAACTAACTTTTCTGGCACATTCTGTTCAGCCCTTCCAGTCTGCCATCTGTGACTATGAAAGAAGAGGATCAAGATACAGTAGTACCAATGATGTCTATCTCTTCTTTCTTTTCTCTCCTCTCCATATAGCATATGTTTTGTACCTGAGGGCCTATTCAGAGACAATCATTATTGGAGAACATGTACATTAAAAAAAGGAATCAACCAATCTGGGGGCTAAAACCTCTAGAACAAAAGTCATAATGAACTGGAATGTTGGGAGTTGTGGTCCTGCAGATTTGGAAAGTGGCCATCTGAGGAATGCTGGTTCACATTTTCAGATGTCACCTTTTCTTACCCACATACCAGAAGACAGCCAGTTGTTTAGGACAGGCATAGGGAAATGTACACTGACATTTATTGAAGAAAATGTATATCTGACAGTACCAAAACAATTTTGATTGATTTCTGGTTTAAAAACTGGTTAATTTGGGGGTAGAGACTTCTAGTAAATCCCAGGTGATATATATGAAAGGAACTGAAAACAAAATGCTAATAGGGAATGCAAATGCTGGGAGAAAAATGATTATTAACCAGAGGAGAAAGGATACACCCATATTTGCCAACACTAGTCATGCCCACAACAGGTCAGCTGAATGTGTCTCCAAAATAACATGTTTGCATATTTTGAAACTGCAAATGCTAGGTTAATGGGGAAACTATTTCTTTAAAATTATTTTACCTACTAACAATTTAAAGGTGTTTCATTAATGGAGACAATGTCATATGACTCATACTGTCACAATATGGCTGTCTTAGATCTGCCCCCAGACTCCTCTCCGGATGCGAGTTCAGAGGAGGAGGGTGAGTTTGAGTCTGCAGAGGAAAGCACGGTGTCAGGAGTCAGGAGGAAAGTATTGTTCAGGGTTGAGGCTCAGAGAATTCTAGCCTGATGGAGCAGCCTCAGCAGCTGCAGCAAGTGAGCCAGGAGGCTCCAGGTGAGGTCCAGACCCACCCGTTAGCAATGAGGAGGAGGTGGAGCCCAACCTCCTCATGATCCAAGGGTACATAGAGCAGAGAGGAGATAGGCACAATGCCGGTCAGCTAGACTACTCATGAGGAGGCAACCTCACCTTTCATGAAGGGTTGCACCGCATTGCCTATTTAACCCCGCCCTGAGGACTTGAGTGTTGCTGGAGCAACATGCCCAGTTTTGTGTCTTGTGTGCTTGTGCTGTGTATCCTGGCCTGTTTGACTCCTGGCTTGTTTTCCTGGACTTCATGTGTGCTCATTGGACTTGGTTGCCCAGTGACTCTTGCTGTACTGAGCTTGGAATCTGGACCTGTGCAACAAGTGTACTTTCCTAGAACCTGTTTGGGGGGGAAGGTTGAATAAACATCTGTAGAACTCTTGTCATTATGTATGTGTGTGTGTGTGTGTGTAGAGGGGGAGTAGTGCAGCACAGTGACTGAGCTAAGGTAATGTGCAAGTGGGGGGAGGGCTGAGCTTTGATCTTAAGATCAGAAGTATCTGCAAAAACAAATGCCATCTATCAAGGTCACCTATGAGGCCAAGTGGGATCCCTAGTAAGTTCTGAGCATATTGGTATCTTTCTTCCCTTATCATTAGGTATTCTCATGCCAAAGAAATTGATTGCAAAAATCATGTATTCTTGAAAGCTATCAAGATAATGAGTTCTGTTTTATATATCCTTTACATGGGGACAGGAAATTATACTATTGCTGGATTGGGACTTGCTAAGAACAGCTTGTTGTCAGCCATGTGCTTGTTTTCTCTTTCCCTTTTTAATAATCAGGAAATGTTATCAGTTGGATTCAACTTCATCTTGCCCTTAGGTGAGAGTGAACATGCAGCTGATCTTCAAAGTTGATGGACTGTGGTGCCCTATAGGAGGAAGCTTTACCAAGTCTGAACAGCAAGGAAATATCTTTTTCTGCAATTCATCACAGAAAGAAGCACAGAAAGGATGCAATATTTACCTCCTTTTCACATCTCTCTTTTTCCCATGCAGAGCAGCAGCACATTCTACACGGCAAGGATGCATTGGCAGATAATTCCAAACAGCCCCAGCGGGAAGAAAGTAATCAGCAATTTTCTGGTTCTTGTAGCCACTGCTAGCTCCAGCAGGCTTATCAAGGTAACACACCACTATGTCGGTAAGTGCTCTAATAGCTGTTTCCTCCCTGGGGCACGACAATGATCACATCCAGTGGCGTTTCCTTTATTTATGGGTGCTGTGCACAAACACAGAGATCTGTCTGTTTAGGGCTGCAACTTTCTAACCTTCAGCCAGAATTCTAGACTTTCATTAAAACAAATGGCAATCAGAGCAATAGATGCCCATCAAAGAGTAAAGAATAGGCCTGTGGTGTCCAATTAATAGCACTGGAGCTTTTCGAAATGAACACTGGAATTCTATTTTGGCTTTGCTCTTTGTCTTGCATAAGGCCTGATTCATTCATTCTCTTAATCTTCATCTGTTTGAAAAATACACACACTCAAAAGAATAATTATATCGATTCTGGAGTCAAATGTTTTATTAATAATTGTAGCTGTTTGTTACATGTGCCAAGTACCAGTGCTCCCATGTATCAAATACTTTTATTGAGGAGAGGAGGATTTCTTTTAGTAACAAAGTTTTGATCTACGTATAAACTGCCATGTTTCCTGAAGATAAAATATAAATTTTAAAAAAGGATTTTCCCAAACTAATGGCTAATATAAAAAAAAATCTCTGTCTCCAACTCAGCTTCCCCAAGCTGATGTCTTGTAGGTTTGTCAATGGAAACTGAAGTTCAAAACACATAGAGAGCATCACAGGGGATTCTGCTTTACTTTGTGAAGATCTATTCTTAATACTGCTACCACTATTGAAAGGAAAACTCTAATTTTTGATTTGAATTAGAAATGTGATGTGATTCATAATGATGGCATCCATAATCATATCAGGAATTCAGAAACAAATAAGTATCCCAGAATTAATTGACTGGAATTGTGGTAACCAGTGCTTTTTTTTCTAAAAAAAAAAAAAAGGTGCCGGAACTCATACACGTCATACAACCCGCCTTGCCTACCCTACAAGGTTCCATCCAAAAAAGGTGCCGGAACTCCGTTCTGGGCGTTCTATGAGAAAAAAAGCCCTGGTGATAACCAAGAATCCATTGATCCAGAAAATATCTTTAAAGCAGCCATCTAGAAACTACAGCAGAAAATCCTAGTCTATAACAATATTGGGCTTCATGAAACGTAGAAGAAGTGATCCTTCTATAAATTACTGTTCTTTCATTTTAAAAACAGGACTGGAGAACCATCTGCAGAAGGTTCAAAAAAGCAATATAGAATTTATATGAAAGACTAAAAAAATAATTAAGCAAGCTGACTGAGTATCTTAAAGAAAGGGCAAAAATAACTTGTTGAAGAGTTGGAAAATCAAGGTTGAAGTAATTGATGTTACAGTGTTCAAGTAGAATGAAATAAGATGTGAATTCATTGGAATAAGGAACATATGTTAAATCTGTTTACATTCCCATGATGTTTTATGGTAGTTCAAGCATTGTTTTTTGTTTTTTTTAAAAAAAGTTTCAAACAGAATATTGCCAGATAAATGACTTGCCCACCTTTCTTTCTGTCTCTGATTAACTGCTGGCATAACATGGGAATAGATTCTCCATCATTTGCACCTTGCAGGCCACAGCTAAAAGCGGTGATTTAGTTTAATGGGCTTGACCTAGAATGTGTGTGTCCTCAAAGAGTGTGTTGCAATACGTCTGAGCATAAGCTGCTCCATTCATCTCCATAATAGGGTTAATATAGATGCTCAGCAGTGATGATGCTGAAGCTGACATTATTAACAATTTTATTTCTCATGCAAGAGTCTTTATAGCACAATCTTTATAGCCCTATCTAGGCAATGACCTGTTTTGGCAACTCAGATGCAGAAGGCTTTTAACAATATCATTTTCATCCATTTCATCCTCCTTTATTACACCCTGCAGTCTCCCCTCTTGCCCCAAATCCAAATTCAGCAATCCATATCCATTCTTTAAAATATATTGTGTGTATTTGTGAATTTGCATTCACTTATTATATTTTGCATTATTTATACTTTTTGTCTGACCAGGCTTCTTGTACTATATGACTATTTTTTAATTTTTGTACAAAAACAGGTGTAGCAGAGGATAATGAGCACAAAAGTGTTTTTTCTGCAAAGATAACAAAGAGTAAAGAGAGAGAGAGAGTGAATGAGTTAATGACAAAAAGATGACATTTCTCTCCCAAAGAATTACCTTGATGCTTTCCTGGACATTTTTTTCCAGAAAACAGCAACTCTAGCGATTCCCAGCTGCATCTCAATTCTTATTCTGAATTGTGGTGTGATATATCATTTTGTCTTTTAATTGCCACAACCATTTTGGCTTGAATTCAGACTTTAGCTTAAGAGAAAGTTCAGCCCTATATTGGGCTTATTCAGTCTTATTATCAGTTGCACGGGATTGTATAAGCAATCTCTGGTGTGCTCAAAGTTCAAAGAGATTTGAACTCAGATCTCCCAGCCAAAATCAGAATGCTATCTCTGTCTTGCACTAGCAGTCTCCAATAAAGTACAATTTGCATCAGAGAACCTGTTCCAGATGTCCATCTAATAGAGGAAACAAACTCTTCAGGCAAAAGTTTACTGCAGTAGCTTCCAATTTGGCACCATTGGATGTGCTGAGACTACCACAGACAGCATGACTATTGGGAACTGAAGCCAAAGCAAATTGGAAATAACTGGATTTTTGCTTTAAAAAGAAAATGTGATGCCAACTGTAAACCACAGCTATATTTAGTTCTTAGAATTCAAAATATTGTCTCTTTGTTTTACAACATGTGTTCGTGTTCTTATTCACTACTTTATTTGTGTCAAGAAATAATAGATACCAGGAGAAAGAATTGGTGATGGAGCTGTCTTGATCAAAGTCAGAGTTTGATGAATCTTTGGATATTTCCCATGTCTTTTCATTTTCCACTTTTAGCATAGCAGCTAATAGAGTTGTTATCCCTGTTAGTTTAAGGGCTATTTGAATTCTATTAGAATATTAAATTATCCAGCCTTGTGCTTCTGGCAATAACTGCTGCATGAGGTCATATGTTAGCCTGATAGATAAGCTGTCATTCTCCATCTAAGATAGCTAGATTTAAGAGTCAACATCTTTGTTTTATCAGAAGAAAGAGAAGGATATCTACTTGGAGAGGACCAGAGGGAACCAGAACTGTCTTCTTCGAATGACTGGCACAAATCATGTTCTGACAGACTCTTGCAACTGTTTCCTTTTCTACAGGTTGGTAAAATCTATCTTTCTTGTATTTTACCATTGTATTTTACCCTTTACTGCATTTGTCACAGTCAAAGATTAAAAGTTACTCTTCACTTTGTCAGCCTTGCAAATCAGAATGGTACTGGGTCTTGGAAAAGCAAATGGCCCTAGTTGGGATTTCAGTTTTCCATGGAGAATGATTGGAGGATACGAAATTCAGACTATTTAGCAGAGGGATGGGCATCAAGATTTGTGACAAAACTTACCTGACTTAAATGTGGAGAACAACCTGAATGAGAAATTCTTACTGGATATGGAAAAAGAATTAGATGAGGATCTCACAAGTTTGAATGATGGGTTCATAACCATGTCACTAATCATATGAAAAATGCTTTCTTTTCTTTTTTCTTTTTCTTTTCATATATGAAGTCCAGGGAAGCATACTATGTGTGTTCTCCTCAACTCTGGTATTAACTGAGAGGTGTTGTCAGGTCACTCAGTAAGATTCAAGACTGGGTTAATCTATGAGTATTCCCATCTTCATCTGATATTATAATTTGGTATTTCCTTTTCACATTTGCTGGACAACATTTCCTAAAAACCTACTTTCATCTTGTGACACAGTTTTTTTTTATTATTATTTCTCACTTCTCTCCACTTTTTGTCTCTTTGTAAACCTGATCACTGCATATGTCAAATGGTTTCTAAGAATATACCCGGCCAGTCCACCACATCAATTATGCCTCCACCACTGTACAATGGCGCAATGAACTTAATTGTATATGTGTTACAAAGAAGTTCTATAATTACAAGTGCTTTGTTGAGGATTCTGCATATTCTGACAGATTGCATACTTTTATGTCCACTCAATAAATGTTGACTCCATCCAGTATAAAGATTTAGTGTTTCAGACAATGTTCTCCAGTGCTTGGCTTAACTTTTCTCAATTAGGATGAAAGGAAACTAAATGGCTAAAGTAAGCAAATATATTGGAACAATCCCAGGACATAAATAAAATCCAGTTTCAGAACCAAATTTGCAATTTTACCTATAAAATTAATTTCTAATTTCTATTTTGCAATAATAGTACAAAAAATAAAGCTATGGAAAGAATGGCATGAAATGATGAGAACTGGCTTTAATATATAAACCAATCATGAAGTCTCCTACTATATGTAAGCTTTGTTTTGGCTCAGATTTGTATCCCACTGCCTTTTGGCTAACCTAAAACTAGCTTGGGTTGATTTGCAAGCTATACTCCATTTCTATTTAGGCAAATCCTTCACTTCAGTTACACCGTGACAAAGGCTCCTGTTCTCTCTGGTCACTAGCCATTTTGTCTTGGATTTCTGGACTGTGTCCCCTTATGATTGACCACTGAATCTCTGTGAATGCTAAACCTTCCTTCCTTCCTTCGGGAGCTTTTTTTAAAAGTTCACTAATGGTGAAAAAGATGAAATTTTCTTTTCTTTTAACCAGGTAACATTTACAAACATTCTTCAGTTTCCCCTTCTATCTCTAGTGACAGGAAGAATGGCACCATTTAGTTATAAGATCCAAATGTTACCTTCAAGTTTCAGGCCCATGTCACATCTTTGCTTCCTGTTTTTCAACTAGTTATTTAACTGTAAAATGATGGATTTTCTTATTCTGAGATTGCTGGTCTTGGAACACTTCCATACCCATTGTTTTCACTCCCAAATCCTTCACAAAATATGAATCTACAATCTACAGTTTCTTCACTTCTGTAGACCTTAAAACATTAAAACATGTAGGAAATATCCTGAGGCAATCATTGCGAAACAATAACTGAAGTCTGTATTATGTGCATTTGTTTGGTTGTTTGATCATCATCATCCTGAGTGATCAGTTGATTGTGACACCAATCTTCATACATTTGAATATTTCTTACAAGCTGTGAATAATAAACAATAATATATGGAAAATTACTATATTTTAGGTCGATATTGTATATTGTTATTTTGGCTGCAGAGGAGATTCAAAACAACTATAGACAGACAGCAGGAACAGGACACAGAAATTTGACAGAAGTAAGACAAGGTAGACAGATAAAGGAGCAAACGTTGTCTTAAATCCAGGGTGGACTGGGACAACTCGCCCTGGTCAACTCCCCATTGCTACGGTCAACTCACCACAGCCAACTCACTGCGTGACAACTTATCACAGCCAGCTCAACACTGCCACAGCCAATTCACCACAGCCAACTCACTGTGTAACAACTTGCCACGGCTAACTCACTGAGGGACAATTCGCCATGGAACAATTTAACAATTCAATTTAATTATTTAAAATAAATAAAAAATATTTTAATTTTTGTAATTCACATTTCATTTTGTCCCTCCTTTTGTATCCTTTCTTTAATGATTCTATTCCGCCATACTTTGATATTAGTGTAAATCTTGTTCTGCAGCAAGTGATCCCGTGGTGAGTTGGCCGTGGCAAGTTAACCATGGCAAGTTGGCCACGGTGAATTGTCATGGACCCACTCAGGGAGTCATAATGTGGGCTGAGTTCCTGCCAATGCGGAAATGGTTCATCCACAGGTTCTATGGCTACGGTGTTGTAAAGAGGAAAAATAGCATAGATTTGAACTGAAGTAGATTGGTGCAGATCTGGAAATAAGTCGTTCAGCTCTCAAACCACCTTTAGAACGTTGAACAGATCTAAGGCTGTTTTTGAACTACCACAAAATACTTGTAAGGAGTTTACTTCTGAACAAATTTTTTTTAAAAAGCTTAGCTGCAGAAGCCATATCCTTCTTCAGCAAGACTTCTATATTTTTCTTAATTTTAATCAAGCACTCAGATCAAATGCTAAATCCTTGTTTTGCAGTATGAGATGCTCCAAATCCAGCTGCTTATAAGGAGGCTGTATGAGGTTTATATCTCCAAAGTATTAACATTCTCTTTCCTCAGAGAGTCTGGGTTACAAACCTAAAATAGTTTTGTCCCACGAACATTGTATGTTTCTAAATATTCCACACGCACACACTCCATCAGTCAGGCTCAGACTTACTTCCATTTCTATATTTTAATATGGGTTAGGAGAACAGAGTCTGGTTGACGCAGGATTGATAAGCCTCCTAAAAGCCATAAGTACAGCTGTCTTAAGATTAGCACCAGGAATTAGGGAAAATTGTGAAACACATGGGAAGTAATCATATTAATTGCATTCAGTTAAAATTAACATGTTTAATCATCTATTATAGTAAATCAATGTTTATTCCTATCTTGGTCCCATCTACTTCTCCGTCTAGGGACTCAACTATCTTTGAAATATGACACTTATAGACTAGTTGCAACTCACTGTCAAAAAATAGTTGCAGACCACTGAATAAATGCTTGGCCTCCTCTGCTTCTCCACAAAGAAACAATGATTGTAACTTTGCAAATATGATGAATAAAGACATTAGAGACTTTTAAAAGGAGAGAAAGGAAGCAGCAGCACAGTTAGATTCAGAAAACTGAGCAGGGGGCTAGAGAATGGCAAACACACCTTAACTTAACCTTTATCTCCCTTTGCCCATGAACCACAAAGCAGAACTCCTGACTGCTTATAAGGACAATATGAAAATAGCAACGGCTACATTTTGGTTCACTTGCAAGATTACAGGATTGGTTTTGTTGTCTTCACTGCACGCTTCTTATTGCTTCTAATGTAAACTCTAAAATACAGCCCTTCTTTACCATTCAGTGGTGAAGTGGACTTCTTTTTCTGCCTCTATCTGTCTTCCTCATACACATTCATAACATTCAAATTTATAATGTAATCTTACTTGCCGTTCCATATTTATGAGAGCTTTTGATGGGTGTTTCTTTATGTGATAATATCAGGCAGAATGCTAACCCATTGCCTCAAACCACTGTAAAGTCGTTTTCTTACATAATTGACATCGGCATATTCTTTCATTATACAAGATTTAGCACGCATCTGCTCCACCATTGCACAGCAATAGATGACTTTTTCCAGTGCTTCCTATTATCAATTCAAATTACCCCCATTTCCCGAAGCTACTGTATGGATTTTACAGTTGACAGTAAGGGAAAAACACAGGAGCATAATAACTCTCTTAAATTATTCAGGCCTAGTTAAACCCAGTTTGGTCTCGACTAGAAAGTAGATGCAGGAGGGGAAAGAGAAGGAGAGAGAGAGAGCAAGAGGGAGCGGATGAGAGGAGAAAGAGCTTAGCCATTCATTGGTTATAAAATCCAGCCATCTCCAGAGTGAATTATGAAATGTGCCACCTGCAAAAGAGGCTGGAGGTCTTTAATCAAAGTGAAAACTCTGTCATACTACAACACATTCCTTTCAGTTAAGGTAATTGGGTTCAGCAAGAGGCTAAGAGGAAAAGTTTGAGATGACACAGCGTCTATCATCTTCTACCTTTTGGATGCCCCTGCCCTTTGCAGTACCCTCCTCTTCTTCCCATGAAGCTGCCTATCATCACCTGTTGTTTTTGCCCACAGTGGTATAAAGATGGAAGGTCATCATTCATTCCACCGCCAATCTGCCTGTACATCTCCTGGCCTCAGATACTATTGGCAGGGACATTTGGAAATAGATGTTTGTGCAACTGCACCCTGAAACATGGAACAAATCGTCCGTCATAGCATAGATGTGCGCCATAAAGATCCAAGAATGTTTTGATATCATTCTTTGAAAACCAAATATCTGTTCTTACTGATGCAGGGAAGAACATGAAAATATGAAGGCAGAATGTGATAAAGCAGACCCTGTCCAAATCAGCGCTCTCCATCCTGCCCAGATGTTTTAGACAACCCCATTTACCTCAGCCAGCAGTTATGGTTATGGGGGAAGATTGAACTGAAGTCTAAAGCATGTGAAGTGAGAAGGGAAAGAGAATTTGAGAGGTTCCTATGCCTCATATTTAAGGTTACTTCACTTTCCCAAATCCCATCTCTTCCTCAGAGATACAGGTTGCCTCTTCCCCAAAGCATTTATTGTCCTAAGCATTTGATTGCTCTGTTGTTTTTGCTTTCCTTGTGATTAAAACACCCGTTCAATTTTTCAAAGACTAGCACAGTTTCCAAAATGTTCAGTTACTGAGAGAATCTGCTCCCTCACAAAGTAATGCGGACCAACATTAAGTATTGATTTATATTTTTTAGGAAATTAAAAACAGTTCCTCACCTTTTGCTTGCCAATGGCAGTACGGGCCACTCACTGCTTTCTATGCAGGATGATTGTCGTCCTCCACTACAAATGCATCCCACACTTGTATTTTCCACCAGGGATTCAAAACTGAGACTTTCTGACCTGAGCCATGTTAAACCCTTCAGAGCAGATGGTCTCCAGCATTTTGTTGCACTTTAGTACTGGCCCAGCTCTGACTGGCTGCAGTGCTTGCACACCTTTTCCCTTCCAGAATCTGTTGTTGCTGTGGGCAGCTATATGACTTCTGGGGTTCTCTGCTGGCTGGTTGGCAGTTGCTGGTTTTTTTTTCTCTTTATCATCTTTTCCAGTAACCTTAGATGCTCATGTCTCATTCATCCCAAGTTTTGATTTCTGTCCAGCTTGGATGAAGCAAGCTCCTTTTGCTTTCCTACCTTCTGCCTGCAATACTGCAAAATTTGTCTTCCATTCAATTGCCTTCTCCTTCTCCTTCTCCTTCTCCTTCCCCTTCCCCTCCCCATTCCTTTGTTTTCTATGAAGCTGGGTTTATAATTCCTCCTTGCTACAAAATTTCAGTTGTTCCACAAAAGACATAAGAACACCCTTTTCCTATTGTTTTGAATATTGTAATAATAGTAATTTATTAAACTTGTATATTGCAGCAGTAAACTTCGTGCAGAATTATGATGGGTCTATAAGAAAAAGAAAGTGTGTATGTGTGTGTTGCTTCCAAAGGCATCGGCCATAAGCGTTACCTTTCTTGCATGGAGGAGAGGAGCAAAAACCAAGGGAATGACCAATAATGACTCCTGGTAGTTGTAATCTAGACAGAATACCAACCTGGATCTGTTACTAATCCTCTGTAATCCAGCCTGGAATTTCTGAAGTTGGTTTTGGAAACACCTAGGAACAGCATAGGACCCAAGTGGTTTAGGAATTGCACTAAATTTTAAACTGAAGCCTGCACAAAGATTACCAAATACAGCTGAAAATGGCATTTTAGGCCATCAAATCTAATTGGTTGCTCAGTGTAGGAATTTGCATTAAAACATTCCAGAGAATGTTTTGTATCCAACAAAGGTGAAAAAGTCAGCATAGCAAATATAATTTTTGCCTTAATTATTTTGCAGAATTTTCAACAATAGGATGTTCTCAAATAATTTTTAGATGTATGTAAGAAACTTATCCTATCTATATATTATTTTCAACCAAACAATAAGGTAAAAACTTGTTTTTAAAACACTGCTGATTTGGTTGTCCTATTCATTCAAAAATGATAGCTGTTTTGATATTGACATCCTGATTTACTACTTCAACATATTTATTTTGAGGGAATACTTTCATGAGCTCTTGATTTTGCAAATAATTGGTATCCATATAAAATATACTTTTGTACATAATATGAAACAGAATAATTTGTTATGTGGTTTTATGTCAGGATGGAAAAATCAATCAACCTTTCTAGTATTTATAAATCAGTGTAATTATTTAACATACTAATTACAAATTTCAAGTACTAATTTTACTAAATTACTCCAGTTTAATTGGACCAATCTTTTGTAAAGAGTTTCACTGCTGACATAAATAATCTGAGTCTATATCTTGATTTAGATAATGCATTTCAAGATTACCATTGAATAGATTATTATATGTTTTATGTAGTAAAGAGAAATTATTGTGTCAGATTCAGATTTAGGCTGATGCAGGTGTTCTACAAATCTGTGAGGAAGGGAGCTCTGAAAAGCCATTTCAATGTCTTTTTTTAACTGCTAAATTATAACTGAGTTCACCTGAATGCAGTTTCAATAGCTCAGATACTGGAAATCCTGTGCAGTGAAGGATCCCCAAAAATGTGAATTGCTGTATTTGCACATATATTGACAATGTCCTTGTAGGTTTTTCTATTGCACGGGTAATAGAGAAGAGGGAGGAAACCAGCTCTTCTCTATTTGCAGGTTTTGTAAACATCTACATTTGACTCCTTGAGGTATAGTGTAAAAATCCATGGGATTTCAAAGGCTCTGTTCTAAGTATGAATGAAGCCATGCCAATGATTTATACCAGGGGTAGTCAACCTTGGCTCTTTTATGACTCGTGGACTTCAACTCCCAGAATTCCTGAGCCAGCACAGCTGGCTCAGGAATTCTGGGAGTTGAAGTCCACGAGTCATAAAAGAGCCAAGGTTGACTACCCCTGATTTATACAACCTTAGCTTCATTCAGCCATCACTGATGTGATAAATCACTAATGAAGATGGGCTTTATAGTGCCACAACAGTGCTGAGTAACACTGTAGGATGCTGTAAATCATTAGTTAGGAAATAGCCTATGTTTGGATCCAGCCCACAGTCTTTAATTAACACCTTAGAACAGACATGTCAAACACAAGGCCCGGGGGCCGGATGCGGCCTGCGAAGTGGTTTCATGTGGCCCGTGAAGCCATCCTGGAAACAGTGAGGGAACGACCCCCTCTGCCTTGGCCCTGGGCCAGGCCAGCCGGGAGCCAATGTACAATTTTGTGGTGGCCATCTATGCTGAAACGCATTCAGTCTTAGCTCCATACGCCCCCACCACATGGCCTGAGAGGAACAGTGAGGCTCCTCCAGTGGACCATGCCTTGGCACTTGCCCTGGTCCCACTCCCTTTTGCCAGAGACCCTCAGATCTATCCCACTCCTGCCCATGCCCTCACAGGCACCCTTGGCGCACGATGTAGAGCTGGCCACACCCACCCAGTAGGCCACACCCAACTCCATCCACACCCACCCAGTAGACCGCACCCACCCTGGCCACACCCACCCGCCCCCCTGAGGGCAACCACAATGCTGATGCGGCCCTCACTGAAATTGAGTTTGGCATCCCTGCCTTAGAATGTTGCTATGGCAGCTCTTGAGGTAAATGTATCTCCTATCCTGATCTCCTCAAGAAATTTGGTTTCCTTCTTTAAGGAAAAAGGTTATGACAGTGAAGATTGGATTTAAAAAATAAAAGGAGCTTTGGGGAGACAGGGATGAGGAGGAGAAGGTCTTACCAGGTGTCTCCATTAGGAACTGCCATAGAGGTATCAAAGATGTGTTTTTTATACAAGAAAACACTGTTCTTAAGAATTCAGCTATTAGGTCAACAAGTATTCATGAAAAGATTCTTGCCTTGACTGAACTTAAGCCACTGCTTAACCTGCCTCCTCCATCCCAACAGAATGGCAATTTTAGAACAATTTATCCATACAGGGATGCATTTCCAAATGGAGTACATGGATTTAAAAATTCTCAGCAATGTCTATGCTGGACAGGAATTCTGGAATTAAGGAAACTGTTCTAGAACAAAGGTATATTAGTTATATTTCAAACATCTTGGTGAAATTAAGCTCTTCAATAACATACATAATGAACTTTTAATATTCGAAATGATCCATAAGGAGGCTTACTATGGTCTGATCTGTACGTCTGCTGGCTCCAGTGCAATTATGGGCACTAACCATTCCTTAAAGACAGGAACACATAACCTATCCACTCCCAGTGTACCTAGAAAGCAATCTCATCTGTCTTTTCTGCTACATGTCAAAAGTAATGTTTTCCCAGTTCTGCTGGCACAGATGCTGTTGTGTGTTTAGTTGCTGCACTTTCATTGTAGGCAAAAGGCTCTGTTCTAATTGCTACTGGGCATTGTGGCATAAGTGACCTTCCTTCCAACATCGATTGTTTTTTTCATGGCCATTTTGTTCTGGGTTCTAGGATGCTTGCCTTCCTCGGGACAATCTCCAACCACTGGATCTGTTTGGTTAACAAGATCACTACGTGGAAAAATGAAGGGCTGAGCTTTGTTTTCATTTTGCTTTTGCAAATTCCCTGATAAAATGGAAGTTTCTTTCTTTTTCTTTCTTTTTCTTTCTTTTTCTTTCTTTTCTTTTCTTTTCTTTTCTTTCTTTTTCTTTCGCCCAACTGACAAATAAAACTATCTCCTTGACTCCCTCCTTCCTTTTTTAGCATTGCACTAGGGGATGCATCAAAGGGGAAGGTGTCAAGTATAAGGAGTCATTGCAGAGGGTCTCATACAAAAAGTCCATCAATAGAAATTACATATTGTTAAAGATGTCCCCATAGCAAAAAAGGTGATGGATCCTTGCTTTTCTAACCCAGAAGGAAGAGTAAAGAAGCAAGGAATCTATCAAATAAGGACTATGATAAGCATACTCAAGACACATCAGACCATGTCTGTACTAAAGCAGAGAATATAAAATCCAGTGGAGGATTTCTTAAGCCAACTTTATTTCCAGCTGATTCATGCATAGGAATCAAACAGCTTCAGGTTTCAGTGTGGAAAAATCCTATTTCTGAAAAGAAAGTTATTGTTGAAGAATGTTAAAGAAGCACAGATCTACATTGCCTGCCTATTTTACCCTTTTCCATATTCTTCAGTATTGAACAGTGTGTCCAGATGGCAGGCTTCAACAGCTACTAATCAAAATGCTTTGTGAAGAGATTCCTTTTTTTCTCAAAATACTTTCTCATAAAATAAAAAAAAGAGGAAAACACAGGGAGGTCACAAAAGAGAGATTTCATGAAAGAACAAAGTATGTGAAAAGTTTTGTCTCCAATTATTTTATATTTGAAATATAGGATTGGGTTTTACTTTACCTTAAAGATACGCTATCAGAAAACTAATCACAGAAGTATTCATTATAACAAGTATTAACTGTTGTTTTTCATCTTTTTGAAAACTTAAAACACCTTCTGCACTTAACTCTGAAACTCTCATTTTTTCAGAGGATGATAGCTGATTTTTAACTCATCTAATTTCTTCATATGTGAAGAGTATTTATGCATTTTCCAAATATTGGGAGATTTCACAGCAAAGGTGTTTGAATGAACATTATAGAGTGATTAAGCAGGCTAAATGTTGGATGTGCAAAGCCAGTCAGGTGGGCTCTTTAGTATCTACTGACCAGAAGGAGTCAACAGGGTGCAGATAAAAAGTTAAGGATTTACTCTGTATATCTTTTTGCCTAGGATATGATAATCTGCCCTTCTTTCCACACATGATGTTTGACTTTCCTCCTTAAGATGTAGTGAGGAATATGCTAGGTTCACATTTATGACGGTCACAATGTCCCTTTTGCGACCTTCTGACAAGCAGAGTCAATGGGGAAGCCAGATTCACTTAACAACTGTGTTACTGACATAACAACAGGGATTCACTTAACATCTGTAACAAGAAAGGTCACAAAATGGGGCAAAACTCACTTAACAATTGTTTCACTTAAGAACAGAAATTTTGGGCTCAATTGTGATCATAAGTCAAGGATTATCTATAATGTATTTCCTCCAATAAATCTCCTTTCTCTTGATGTTAAAAAGCTTCTTCACTATCATGGCTCAAATCAGATTTCCATTTTAGGAATACTTAGGCCAGTGATGGCGAACCTTTTAGAGCAGTGGTTCTCAACCTTTTTAATGCCGCGACCCCAACCGGTCGTAAGTCGAGGACTAAACCGGTCGTAAGTCGAGGACTAAACCGGTCGTAAGTCGAGGACTACCCAACCAGTCGTAAGTCGAGGACTTTCCCTGCCCGGGAGCACCGCGCATGCGTGGTTCCGCCCCCTGCGCCGGCCGAGGCATAGCTGGCAAGCGGCAGAGACGGAGCAGGCCGACCACCAGCTGGCCCAGCCCAAGGGAGGTAAGGCACCCGCCAGAAAAGGGGAAAAATGGCAGACAAAAAAAAATGGCGGACAAAAAAAATAGCGGACAGCCTTGCTTGGCGACCCCCATGAAATGGTCGATCGACCCCAAATGGGGTCCCGACCCACAGGTTGAGAACCACTGTTTTAGAGACCGAGTGCCCAAAAACTGGCCCCGCCCCCACTCCACCCCCTGCCCCGCCCCACCCCACCTGCCCGCAGGGCCATTCACCACCTCCAGGGCCCGCCACAGATCGCCCAGCAGCGCCATGGCGGCCACGCCCTCTGCCTGCGCCCTGCAGCATCAACTGTGCGCGATGGGGCATGAGGGCAGAGTCTTGTCTATGCTGCCTGGCTGCCATGTCCTTGGCTGCACTGCTCCACGTGGGCCACGCTCGGGGGTGACTCTCCTCCAGGGGGGCTGATGGTGAGGAGGGGATTGTGGGGGGAGGAAAGGCTGGGGCAACGGCACGTGTGCCCACAGAGAGGGCTCCAAGTGCCGCCTCTGGCACCCGTGCCATAGGTTCGCCACCACTGACTTAGGCAATAGTATGCTCTTCATAGTATGAAGAGGAGAATTTATGCTGTTTTAAATGCTGTTTATTGGTACAGTCAGTCAGCAAAGTATGTGACAACAAGCCTCCAACATCTTTTAATGTATTAGGAGTCAAAAATAGAAAGGATTGTGCTGTAAGCTCTGTGGGGGTGTAAATAGGATGGATTTCAGGATATCATACCTGCTCCAGAATGAAACTCCCTAAGAATGGAAATGGAAATAGTGTAACAGAATACGTGTGAGGAATTTGTATCAACTGCCAAAGGATTGGATAGTTTAGAAAGCTTCATTCCAACCCTCATTTCAGTCGCTAATCCAGCCCAAGAATAGGACGCATGGCAGTAACTCGGTGGAATAGATACAACAATAGAACAATATTTATGAGGGAAGGAGAACATATGGTACAATGTGAACAATGAGAGAGAAAAAGAGACAGGCAGGCAGAGAGACGGAGAGGTAGAGCGGTACTGGAACAGATTCCTAGGTCATAATAAGCAGGTTTAAGTAAAGTGGTAACATGAACAGCAGGTGGCATTACTGCTTTCAGGCATAGTATAAATACTTCTGCCAATATGCTGGTTTTCCCATGGAACTATATGGAGTAGCAAAGATATGGAATTCTGAAACAATGGTGCTGGTTCACATCTTACATTCTAACTAGCCATTTTTATCAAGTTGATCATCTGTAGTGATGAGCACACAATTAAGTATTTCTAACAAGTGAATTGCAGTTACCAGGAACATAAAGATGATTGAAACAGATCTATAGAAGGCATACAGTATATCTTTAGCCTGTGGCATTCCAATTCAATGTGCATGGAATCCCACTTGAGATGGCTGATGTTCTGTTAACCTGGCAATGTAATTGCTTGCTATGTAAAAACTGAACTATTTCCGGCTTCTTGGATGATTAGGAGGATGTCAGTCATACTAAACTGTTAATATTGGAGAAGAAAAAGAAATGCACGTCCCTATCATAAAGTAGGACAGAGGGTGAACTGGTAGTAGACAATGCTAGCCCCACATGTAATTTGTAATAATTAATCATCTTCACCCTGAACATTAAAAAATCTAGGCTTTTGGTTTGCCCTTTGATAGTAGTTTCCTTTAACCTCAGTAAGAAAGAGTAAATTGAGTAAGGCTCAAAGCTCCCTTAGCTAGATAAACTTCAAATCCAGGAATCCTTAGACAGTTCATTAAAAATGTATATATGAAGACATCTAACAGCATCAGTAATTTTATCTAGTAGAATACACATGTTTTGTGACTCAATGTTTATTTGCATACTTTGTCCCAGTTACCTAATATTGATTTTCTTTTCAAAGCCTTGTGCCAGGGAAGACAGGGTGTGACTGATTTTTGTCTCCTTGTTGTAACTCTCTCACCTTTCTTCCTTATACCTTTAATGTAGCAAATGCTTTTAGATTTCCTTCACCCTTACAGCATTTGAGGATTAGAGAAGAAGCTAGGTACAAATTTGCCAAATGTTCAGTGGGAGAGGAGAAGACTGACATCAGATTATTATCAGGAACAATTCCTAAACCACTGGCATACACAAAACTGTTTTCGTTCTGTCGTTTTTAGTAGAAACCATTCAAGAGGTTTTTTTTAATAGTTTATGGACAAATATGATAGCTCTGTAACTATCTAACTGGAGCAAGAGAGGGAGATGAAGGGGCAAGAGAAGGATAAAAGAGAAAGAAAACAGAGGGAGTAGACAAAAGATTCTGTGGACTTTAGATTTTGCAATATGGCCTCAGCAAATTACATTCAAAACTTATTTTAAGTATACTAGCATTTCAGTTACATGTATGATGAGAAAAAATTATAGAACTCTGAATATTTTCCTGACTGAATAGATTAAACTGGTTGTTTTAAATAGTTATGTCTGTACTATGATTCCTATATCTCATTGAAATTACTTGTTTTCTTGCTTCATGAAGAAGATATGTAAATTCCTTTTGCCAGGGGAAAAGCAGAGTTAATATGCTTCAATATCTACTCCCTACCCCCTCGGCTTGTGTGTAACTTAAAGATTAAGCATGTTTATTACCACATGAGCACGGTATTATATTACTCTTCGTTATAATTATTCCAGTAAAGTTATTTGGGTTGGCTAATCTATTGAGCATAAACAATGTTTTGATTTAAAAATGTTTTGTTTTATCAACCAGACTCCCAAATGGAACATTTGTTATGCAATTGCTGATCTTCGTTATTCGCAATTTTTTTGCAAGGGGGATGGGTGGCATCATTTATTTGGACCGTTCTTGTTTTTTCTCATGGCTTCTTTTATAGTATTTCTTTCCAAAGGAAAAATCACTGAAGAGGAACAGAGAGAAGAGCTGTACAATGCTTTTTGCCCAATAGCACTAGGATCTTTCCTTCCAGAATTATCCTGCGTTAAATTAGCCTCTCTCAATATGTGAAAACTTTCTATTTGTCATTACTTTGATCATTTGATCAGTTCTGTGCAATTTTTAACACTGCTTTTATTATTCTAAACATTCATTCTTATCATAATGTATTGTTTGAATGGCTGGTTCTTCAGCCAGCTAGATCACGTGAGCTAAAATTCTGAGCAAGGGGAGGAGAGTAACTGTGGAAGAGAGCTAAAGACAGAGAAGGCAGGGTCTTGACAAGCAAGGCAGATGAATTAGTATCTCTGTATGGCAGAGGAAGGGGGAGAAGAACCCCCTCCTCAAACTGATTGAGCTTCTGCACAGTAATAGGCACCTGCCTTGGGCTGGGAGGAGGCTAGTTTGCAGCAACAGCTGGTAAGAGGCCTAAATATGATTAATTAATGCTGCAGGGGGAAGAAATCACAGATGCAATTAAGATTTATGATATGTGGGAAGATGCAGGACACAGAAGAAAGGAGGAGGCAGATAACTTCTCATACTAAAAGGTGTATGCAAGAGGCCACCTGAAGCTAGAGGAAATGAAGGACTTGCATAAGAGATTATAAAGATGATGCAGAGAAAAAGAACCATATGTCTTACTACGGTTCTTAACGGTTAGATGATAGATAGATAGCTATTTATTGAAAGCCTAACTTACTTTCTATGTAGAACTTAGAGTGCAACCAGAGATAAATACTCAAGAGATTGTTATACGATCTAATTTTGAAACATGCATTCTATTATGATGGGGGAAAGATTAAAGGTAAACTTATTTAAGTCAGGCTCAAGTTCTGGTGAATAGGCAAGGTTAATATAGGATTGTACTAACCAGGTTAGTACGTGGATTGTGAGAAAATCACAAGGCTGTTGGCCTTGACTTAGAATTCAGAACAAGAGAAAAAGCAATGGTAGCACACTTTCATATTACTTTTTTGGTCTTAACACTACTTTGCTTCTTAAAGATTAGCCAAGACCATGTCCTTGGGCAATGGAGAGATTGACTGACTGATTGGATTGATTGATTGATTGATTGATTATGAGCCATCGTCATTTTTGACTCCTGACAACTACATAAATAGATTTTCTCCATGATGATCTGTCCCTTACCTTGTCTTTCAGGTCTTTCAACATTGTACCTATTGACCCTATAACTAAGTCCTTCCACCTTATTGCTGATTAAATGAAATTTCTCTCTCTTTCCCCAATAATATTGTCTTGGCCTTGGTCAGCACCTTAGGAAGGTAATAGTGGGGTGCTGACATGAAATACAGGAAAAAGAAATAACTCAAATCTCAGCCGGCAAAATATATAACAAATATATCAACATGACCTTTGTTTATGAGTTTAAGAAATGAAAAGAAGAGCATTATTTGAATTTGGACATTTTAAATCCACATACTAAGGAATTATTCTGCTACTCATTTGGAAATTCTAATCTATATGCTTATTTCTGTTATTTATTGATCCTTTGTTACAGCTGCTGATGACGATATCGGTTATCAGTCTTTTAACATACAACAGTTATCTTCTTCTTGGCTTGTGCCTTGCGTCTTTAATTTTCATACCATTGTCTCTTTCTTGCATATGTTATTTGTAACTTGCTATCTGTATGATTTTTTTTTCCTGGTAAAGAATATGATTAATAATTTAATTTATTTTTAACAGTCATTGGATCTGTCACAGAGAATAATAAGACATTTCAAGCTCAGGGGCATCAGCTAGTCACTGGCATAATGTGCAGTGATTGGAAATCTCCAGCTTGAATTTTGTCTCCGTCACAGAGTTGCCTGTTGGTCTTAAGCAATAGGTAAAAGCTTTGTGCAAGGTTTCCAGGTTTCCAGAAAAAGCAGATGATGAGGAAGAATGAAGATTTCCCCAAGTTAGGCCAGATATTATAATCATGAAAGTCAATCTGTTTCAAGATGGAAATTATAGATCTCATATTACTTAGTCCCTGAATATTAGGTGAAAACTGACACAACTGACAAATGCATTCAATGGACAAATGCTATAATGACATTGAGACTGACCAGCACTGGCTGATAATGGCACCATGTTGTCTATCCCTGATATTATTATTATTATTATTATTATTATTATTATTTATTTATTTATTTATTTATTTATTTATTTATTTATTTATTTATTTATTTATTTATTTATTTATTTATTTATTTATTTATTTATTTATTTATTTATTTATTTATTTATTTATTTATAACAAGAAATCATAAAGGACTGTGGTAATGACCACAGAAAGAAAAGATGAAATGTTTCTTTGAGTACTTTAAAGCATTGTATAAATACTAAATACAATTATTAGATTACAAAAGTCCTTTTTAAAGAAATCCTTTTTTTTTATTTCTGTTGATCAAAGATTTCAATATTATAGCCAGATCTACCAAAAACAATTTGCACCCCAGTCCTAAGGATTTATATACAGAAGCAAGTTTCATGGCATGGACTGGGATTTATTTTCAAAGAATCCTTTCCTTTCCTTTCCTTTCTGTTTAATACTCTGCCCCACTCCTAACAAACACTGGGAAAAGTACAAGTCAAGTGTAAAAACTCAAAATAAAAGTAAATGTAAAGATCAGCATTTGCAGTAAAATCATTAAAAACTCAAAAGATATCATCCTTAAAAGTAATCTAATCCTAATCCCCATCTAAGAGTTCAGCTAAAGTAGTTTAGTCTTTTTGCAAATATCTAATGGGTCACAACCAACCATACTTCCACATGGAGAGGCTTTCCCACAATAGGGACTGCCACTGAGAAGGCTATTCTATTGCTTTGCATTTGAATCTCACAGGTAGAGGGAATCTGAAAGAGTCTTTGCTTTGATGATAACCCATGTTTCCCTGAAAGTAAGACCTACGCTGAAAATAGGCCCTACCTAAAAATCAATCTGGGGTGTGGGGGGGTGGATCTTACCATTGCAGCCAGGCCTCCCATGCATTGACACGGGAAAGAGCAGCTTCATTCTGCAGCTGAGAGTGGACCTCGGCCTGCATTTCACAGTCAGAAGCCTTTCCAGAAGGCCTGTGTAGCTGAGAACTGAGAAATGGATTGAATCCATAGCTCAGTTCTCGGCTGCAGATGCTTTCCGGAAAGGCCTCTGACTACAAAATGCAGGCTGAGTTCCATTCTCAGCTGCAGAATGAAGCTGTTCTTTCGGCCTCAGAAGAAGTGGGTCAGCTGGGTGGGGCTGTCAGTACCACTGCAGTGAGATGAGTGGAAAAGACATCCCCCCCAAAAAATAAGACCTGGTGCCACTTTTGGAGCCCCCCCCCCCAAAAAAGACCAGGTCTTATTTTTGGGGAAACACGGTAGGATCAGACAATTGGTTTGCGTGATGCATCCCAAATTTATAAAGAGCTTTAAAGGTAATAACCAGCACTTTGAACTGGGCCTAGAAGTTAACTAGCAACCAGTGCAGTGACTTTACATAAGTCTTTATTTTAGCCAGCAAATGTTGTTTCATCAGATGCTAGAACCATCTTCAAAGGCAGCCCAATGTATAGCAGAATACAGTAGTCTGATCAAGCTATGATCAGAACATGAATTCTTTTTCAGGGCATCTTGGTTCAAGTTGGGTCACAATTGGTGCACTAGGAATAGGTGGCAGAAGATACCCCAGTAATTGTTTCCCTTGCTTCAGTTTCAAAGAAGGAGGCTCTTGTGGTTAGGATGCTGGGTTGGAGATTAGCAAAGTCAAGGAGATCCTGCAAGTCATGAACTAGCTCCTTTAAGGGAAACACAACCCTGTCAAGAATAATTATCAGGACTGATTTTACTAAGCTGCTAGTCCTAATGACTAGCAACTCTGACCTGATGGGATTTATTCAGCTTGTTTAACCCCATCCAGATCCTCAAGCCTCTAGGCACCAATCAGGGCTTCTTGAATTATTAACTTCATTTTTTCCCTACAGTACAGATACCCTTAGTACAGATACTCCATTTCATTCTTTGCTGAACAAATCACAAAGCCTTCACATTATTTTTCTATAGCAAGTTGATTAACACCTTGTTTTAATCTGTCTCCTCTCTCGTTGTTTCCATCCCTAAATCCCCTAGTGTTCATGTACAACAGTGAGGAGAGCACAGGGAAATCTTATTCCAGCTGTATTGCTTGCTCCACTACTGTAAGGACCCCCTCAGTGGCATTTCTTCACTAATCTTCCATTTCTTGCATTTAATCACACAGGCACATCTGTGGGCTTTAGCAGAGTCAGCGAAGCAGGTAGCAGCAGGTGTAAGAAGCTGCTGAGTCTGGTTTACACCATGGAAACAGAGAATGAAGTTAGATGGGAAAGGGGGAGGAATAGAAAAATGGCAGAAGTTGGTAGACCACTGTAAAAGGCAGAGGAAGGTCTGTGCCTTGGGGCATTAAACACTACCATTACTTTCATTCCTAAATCCTTATGAAAGTTTCATATCAGTGTGCAAGTGTTTTCATTGCAGTGGATTTTGCGATGTTGAAAATACAAGAATTCCTCTCTCCCATTGCAACAGTGACGTGAAAAAAGTGCCCAATATTTCATCTTCCCTTCATACTTGCTAATGGTTTCCCCCCCAAACTGCATCACATTAGATTAGGAAAAGGACTGATAAAGTGTCATGGTAATATGTCCCTGGTGAATGCAAGTTCCCACCAATGACCAAATATCCTAAAAAAAAACACTGGAAGTTTTTAAGAAGAAACTGGACAGCCATTTGTCCAAAATGGTATAGGGTTTCCTGCCTGAGCAGGGGGTTGGACTAGATGACCTCCAAGGTCCCTTCCAACTTTATCATTATTATTATTATTATTATTAAACCCTCTATGGAACACTAGTTGTGCATATTAAAATTGCATTTTTTTTCTGTACCACACCTGAAACAGAAGTATATTGGCTTATGTGCCCAACATAATCTAAGAGTGGTATTGGAACTCTTTGTGAAAAATTCATTGGCCTCAGGTTTACATGAACATCCAGGGATTTTAGATAGGCTTGCTGACTTCTCCTTCAGGTCTCAGATGAGTAGCAATATGAGAGTTTATGAAAAAAAATATACAGGAGGAATTCCATATTAATGCCTCATTTTATATTGTTGAACAGAATAATAAATTATACTGGGAACTGCTTTCTTTTAAGATGTAGGGGATAAAAAGCTATCTAGGAAGGGAGTGCCTCAAGCATTTAGAACATGGGTGTCAAACTCGTGACGTCACATGATGTGTCGTGACGTATCATGACTTTTTCCCATTGCTGGCAATGGGGTGGGCGCGGTTTTGGTGTGATGCATCCGGCCTGCGGGCCGGCAGTTTGACACCCCTGATTTAGAACATACAAGTTTTCCCACAAAAAACTGTTCACTGTTTAAATAGACATAAAGCTTTAAACTTCTTTCTGCAAATACTGTAGCCTCTCTTTGCTTGTACAAGAGATTATTTGGATAAAATACATATTTTTGACTATTTGAGCTTTCTGGAGAAGGCAGTATGCTTTTCTTTGAGGACACCTCTAAGGCCCAGCTAAGCCTATCAAAATAGAAAAATTGCTGCCTTGCATGAATATATTAATATGAACAATGTGACATTGATTCCCAGCTCTATTTCTCTTTTCCATAAGAATCAATAAAGCAACTCACATACTTTAAAGGAGATCTGTGAGGGTCTCCAGGGACAGGTTCAAAATGCAAGAGTATCCTTTGATTCTATATTAGAGTGCTTACTCTACTATAAATAACCCAGTGCCTGCTCTTTCATTAATACCATAGATAAGGCTAGTGTACCTAATTAATTTATGTGCTGGAATCCTTCCCAGCTTGACTATTATAGTGTACCTACAGTTGTCCTGAAAGCAGTTCAGTGACTGAAACTTAGTCAAAAGCCACAAGGATTTTGATTAGATTAGCAATGTAAAAATAATTAAACATCAATTCTTAAAGAAATGCCGCCTTGGCTGCCTTTGTCACTTAGTCCGATGCAAGTTTGTTTTGATGCATTAAGCCCTAAAGAAGTCAAGACTTGGTTACCTGAACATTTCTCTATTAATTCTATCAAACTTTGATCTGTTGTGGAGGTCCTGTTGCTTATGTCATCCTGAAGTGAGGCCCAAACTTCTGTGTGTGGTTTGTTCATGACAACCAAGCCATCATAAACTTAGAGGGGCATATGATTCTTTTTTTTTTAAACAAGTGTTATTAATTTTCCAGTTTTACATCCAAGTACTTAGGAAACAGTTTCTGGACTTTCAACTTTTTCTCACCGGTGGAATTTTTTTTGCATGTAACTAGTCATGAAGTATAGACATTGGGAAGAGAGGGGGAGAATATAAGGATTTTTTTTTTTAGAAAAAAAAGGTAGGATATTCAGCAACCCGTCTTAGGCCAAGCCAGTTATTTTTTAATCTCTGTTTTCAACATTCATCGATCAGCAGGTTTAAAAGAAGATCATGGATCATTTTCCAAATGTTTTTGAGTGATTGCAGGAATAGAAATACTGGTGATATGAAAATTCCCAAATTGATAGAAATGACTTTTTTTTTTAAGGATATGGGGTAAATGTGGCATTCAGACCAAGTTGAAAATTATGTGCCTTTTCACACTTAATTTTGGATTTAAAAATTATTTTTCCAACTATTGGTCTGCAGACTGATTTCATTCCTCCAAGGAGCCAATGTACAATAATCTTTTAATTGAATAATGTCCTTCTCATTCTGATTGTTGTCTGTTTTAAATAAACTGAAGAGTTGCAAAGACTAAGCTCTAGGCATATGTGGATTGTGATGCTCAATAACCAAATACCTTTGGAAAAAATGCAAGTGTAATAGCTTGTTGGATTTTTTCCCCCTATATCCAATGTACAATTCTTTATCTCTGAATTCTGAAATCAAATTTTGATAATAAAAATTAATTAAGACTACAATCCCTTACTTTTTTTAAAAAAAAATCTAGAAGCATTCAATTAAGTGGGATTTATTTCTGTTAAATAGGTAGGTTTCCAGTATAGAATCTTGCTGTATGTTAAATGTTTATATGTGAATTACCCACCATGAAATTAATATGAATGGCATTTGGAATGATATTACCATTTCAGTACTGTGAAAATCTTCCCATTGATAATGCAAATATGTCATTTTCCCCAGTTCTATTCTTTACCCAATTTCTTCAGTATTTGTTCATTCAGCATATTTTTTTCTTATTATTTCTACTCTGTATATAATAAAACATCTCAAGGCTGCACTGCCAACCAGAATTGACCTCACAATGACATTATTGACAGCTACTGAAAGGAAATGAAAAGAAATGCAATTAAATTAATATTTTCACAAATAATGTCAAATCGTAAATGGAATACTGAAAGATTTTAATACAACACTAGTGGAAATATTTTTAAAATATCATTTTAAGTTAATCTTTTAATAAGGATATGGCTGAAATTTCATTTGTATGTGTGCATTTCTTCACACTTACAGGCTTAAAATTGCCTGTGGACAATTTTGACTGTTGTTATTTTAAGTATGGTAGTTGGTAACCAGTCATGCTGGTCTAGAAACTAACCAAGTAGAACCAAATAATACTCTAAGGAACATTAGGAGTGAAGATGGATGAGATAATGGTCATAAAGCACTTAGTGGCTCTAAAACTCCATTTAAACTCTTTCAGATTTTGCTTAAATTTGATTGATAAGTAGGGAAAAGAATGTGCCATCAGTCTGCACTGTGTCATATTGCATCAGCATAGCACTTAGTTTGAAATATTTAGAACTGTGTGGTTCTATGGTATTTGGGTTGCTTATTACTCTACTCAGATGGTACCGCATGTAGAACCTTGTGTACAGCATCACAGATGCAAACAAAACTTATAGACACTGTATTCCTATAGTATTAGTTCCTTAGAAATTTTCGAAAGCCTGGGTAAATGCATTTAGCCCATTTTTTTCCATGGGAAGGTAAAGATTTCCAGATGTTTTGACTGAACACTCAGTATGGAAATGACATTCTTGGATGGAGGTTGCTTACAGTTATATGAGTCAAAACCCTCCCAAGAACACATAACAATATTTTTTGAAACAATCCAAGCATAATAGGTTCAACATTCTTCAGAGATAGATATATTTCAATGTTATGATGCTTGATTCAACTATACAACAATTACTTTAAATCTGGCCTTCATTACTAAAATCTTACTGACCATATTGAGAATATCTATCTAATAGGAAACCACCAGAGGGCATGACCAAATCATGTATGCTAATATAGCTTAAAATTTATTGTATCGCCAGCATAGAAAGGTTGATAAACATTTAAACATTTACTGAGGAATCCAATAGACCACCCCCAAATGAATTAACTTCATCTTAAGATCATAAGAAACATATTCAACATTTTAAAAATCTGGAACCATTGAATTGGAGCATCCAATTATTTATTCTAAATCTCATGTAAATTGTCAAAATCTTTATAAAAACATGACATAAATAGAATTGAGTGATTGGTTTTGTTTTTGAAAAACCTTTTTCTAATATTTTCAAAATTATAGGAGTTTCTGATGCTGTGAGTGCATCAAATCTAAATCAATATCATAACAAATATTTTAACTGAAATAATGCTTTTCAGCAGTTTGGGATATATTATTTTTGTAACTTCTCAAAGTCATAAAGATAAATTGAAAAAAAAGGCTTTTAATTCCATTTTCAGCTTACAATTTCCACAAACTACGTTTATCCAATATTTTTAGATCAGAATTATTCCAAAGGTCAATTTTTAGTGAAAACAAGAATCAAATTATAATTTCTTTCCCTATAACATCCAAACATATGAAGCTGCCTTTAATGTTAGGAATAACTAAATTCAAAGTATAATTAGAACCAAGTGCCTGCCAATATTTCAAAAAGTGCCAAAAAATAATTCTCTTGATATGCCCATACTGGTGGATATTTAGTCTCATTTTCATTCCAAAACAACCCCACAGTTAATATGTATGCCCAATAGTACAACTGAAAGTATGGGAAATTAAAGTCCCCCCATATTCATATGGGAGTCACAGTTTAGAGAAAGAGAACCTTGGAGCCTGACCATTCCATTAAACTGTAATAATCTAAATTACTGTATCTTAATGAAATTAACATAGACATCCATCCTCCAATGTATACCAACTGTAATGATATATTAATTTTCACAATATTTATTCCACCATAAACTCATGACTATTTTTTCCATCCACCTATGAATATCATTATTATTCTGTATTTAATTTTAAATATTCACTTCTAGTAACATACTTTTTTTAGAATGATCCCCAGATTTCTAAAGAATGTAAGCAATAAAAAAACTCCATTTTTGATAGATTTTTGTAGAAATGTTCTTACCAATTGGCCATAGTACATTATTCTGATTTACTCTATGTTCAGAACATTTAAGGTATTTTCTGCAACTTCCACATTTGGTAAAGAAAATTCATTCAACCATTAATAAGGCCCAAATTATCAACTGCATATAATTAATTTCCAGTTATTTGTATACCATGAATATTGCTAGATTGCCCAAATAAGACATACCAAAGGTTCCAGAAAGAAAGATGATGAAGAAAGGTAAAAGACAAATTCCACAGTAACCTCTTAATTGATGAGGAAAAATTCTTACTTGAAATAAAACATAGAAGTGCTAAAGTAATAAATTTTAAGCACATAAATAAACATCAAAGGAATTTCTTTTTGTAACATACTGTATTCCAAATATGTAGTCTGTACCATATCAAAGCTTTTTGTTGCATCTAGTGGAATCAATACACCATCTTTAAGGTTCTCAAACTGAACTGATAAAATATTCACAAGTAATCTAATATTATCAGAAGTTTTCATGAAAGCTTTTGGATTGTGCAGGATATATTATTGTTGGCTGTGCATTCTCTATCCTACACGCCAAAGTTATTGCCAACATTTTGTATCTACATAATAATGATAGCGAGAGATAATTTTAACAGTCTGTGGGGTCCTTAAGAGGTTTCAAAATAATCTTGATGAAATTATATGCAGCTCAATTTCAAAGTGCAATTATGCTGTCTATCGCTATTTTTATTTTTTTTTAAATACCATGCTTCAGGAGACCCTCCTGGGCCAGGAGCTTCCCCAGATTTCATAGAATCAATTGTATCTAGTTTACTTTTCCTCAATGCTAAAGGTGTAAACAAATCTTTCAAATTAATTTGAGAAATTTTTAGAAGACTTACTCTATTTTTTCAAATGTTCAATCTCCTTATTTCATCAGTAATCCAAAAACTAAAAATGAATTGCACCTAGGTCATTAAATATAATACAGATGGAATCTTTAATTGCACATATTACTGAAGCCAGCAGTGAAGGCAATCGCATGACCATGAGACACTGCAATGTCATAATTGCAAGCCAGCTTGCATTAGCTCAAATTGTGATCAAGTGATTGTGGGGATTCTATGACAGTCAATAATAATAATAATAATAATAATAATAATAATAATAATAATAATAATAATAATAATAATAATAATAATAATAAAGAAGTTGGAAGGGACCTTGGAGGTCATCTAGTCCAACCCCCTGCTCAGACAGGAAACCCTATACCATTTCAGACAAATGGCTGTCCAGTCTCTTCTTAAAAACTTCCAGTGTTGGAGCATTCACCGCTTCTGGGGGCAGGTTGTTCCACTGGTTAATTGTTCTAACTGTCAGGAAGTTTCTCCTTAGTTCTAGATTGCTTCTCTCCTTGATTAGTTTCCATCCGTTGCTTCTTGTCCTGCCTTCAGGTGCTTTGGAAAATAGC
Source organism: Protobothrops mucrosquamatus (assembly GCF_001527695.2). NCBI lineage: Eukaryota > Metazoa > Chordata > Lepidosauria > Squamata > Viperidae > Protobothrops > Protobothrops mucrosquamatus. The sequence goes on from NW_015386520.1 coordinate 578,722, forward strand.
TTGACTCCCTCTTCTTTGTGGCAGCCCCTGAGATATTGGAACACTGCTATCATGTCCCCCCTCGTCCTTCTCTTCATTAAACTAGACATACCCAATTCCAGCAGCCATTCCTTATATGTTTTAGCCTCCACTCCCCTAATTATCTTTGTTGCTCTTCTCTGTACTCTTTCTAGAGTCTCAACATCTTTTTTACATCGTGGTGACCAAAACTGGATGCAGTATTCCAAATGTGGCCTTACCAAGGCATTGTAGAGTGGTATTAATACTTCACGTGATCTTAATTCTATCCCTCTGTTAATGCAGCCTAGCACTGTGTTGGCCTTTTGGCAGTTGCAGCACACTGTTGGCTCATATTTAAGTGATTGTCCACTAGGACTCTGAGATCCCTCTCACAGTTACTACTATTGAGCAAAGTAACCTCTATACTATACGTGTACATTTGGTTTTTCTTGCCTAAATGTAGAACCTTACTTTTTTCACCATTGAATTTCATTTTGTTAGATAGTGCCCAGTGTTCAAGTCTCTCCAGGTCCTCCTGTATCTTAAGCCTGTCTTCTACATCAATGAATCATTGTTCAGTGACATCATAACTCTGAACGATTGCTGAATAAATGGTCGTTCAAGAGTGCTACCTGTATCTCAAATCTCAGGATAAATAACATTCACCCTCATCAACCTTTTAAAAACATTTTTAAAAACTTTGTGCGTAATCATTTCTACTTACAAAGAAACCTGCTGGTTTACCTAAGATGAAGACTAGACTCAGTATGTTTTAGATTTTATATTTTTTTAAAATGCAGGACTGATAATTATTTCCTTCTTCACCTCAATGTTCCCAGTACTATTTCTGAGTTTAATCAGTCTTGGACCAAAGATCTAATTTAAAAATTATTATCTGCTATACTTCTTGACATTATTCGGATTGCGATCCATAGAGATTTCATGACTTCCAGTAACTTCAGGTAAGGTTCTTCCTCTAACCCCTAAACCTTTCTCTCTCTCTCTCTCTCTCTCTCTCTTTTTTTTTTGGGGGGGGGAAGGGTAGCATTTAATTTAATGGAAACTTTAGAGATCCTAAAAACTGGCATATTTTGTGACAGTTGAATTAGCATAGTGAATAGATTATTTTAGGACAATTTTTTCAAACCTTTGTCCTAATATGGATTTTTGCATTTTTTTAACTGTTCAACATTGGAAGTAAATATTCAGCTACAATTCTCTTTATTCTCCTCCATGCTGCATATCAAAATAAAATCTAAATTTAAGCTGATCATAAAAACCCACATGATAAGGATATAGACTTACGTATTTACATTCACTTACTTCCTATGAGACTCTGGACAACTTACACTTAATAAAAACACAAAAGAACATCAAAAACAACATCGATAAAGTGTCATTATAAAAATGTAACAACCATACCTCCACCATCTCCTATGTAACTGCCACCTATTTCACGGGGAAATCTCAATAAGTTAATATAAGTGAACACATTCTAGCACTGATGGAGTTAACCATTATTAACATTTATCCCCATCTGTACCCAGCTAGAATTACCACCCTGCAGGGGAAGGGGTGGGGGGGAAGAGCGGAAGTATTTAGCCATGTCTAATTTCCATACATTTCCATGTGTTCAGTCATGCAGATTTCCCATTGTTGCCTCTGCATACCACCCACTGCCCTTCTGGCTTGCTTTGTTGCAAATTTATCAGATGCAAAAATGAATTGATTGCAAGATTCAGAGTCAAACACTGCAAATTTATCTTTGGGCAAATAGGTCCATTGTCAATAGTAGAACAGAATGCGATATGAGTAACATCCAGAGAAGAGCTCCCCTGGCGGCTACAACCTGCATTTTTCTTCAGGAGATGCAAACCGGGACAGTATATTTCAGCAAGTTTCCCCCAATCCAGATATTACAATTCAAAAATCAAAATGGAGAGAGGGAAGAAGAATTTTTCAAGCTAAGTTTCAAGCGAAGTATCAGAGAGTTGAAGGATGTACAATTGGATCTTATGATGTAGGACAGGGGTGTCAAACTCAATTTCATTGAGGGCTGCATCAGCATTGCGGTTGCCCTTGGGGGGCTGGGTGGGTGCAGCCTACTGGGTGGGCATGGATGGAGTGGGTGTTGCCTACTGGGTGGGCGTGACCAGCTCTACATCATTCATGTCAAGGGTGCCTGTGGGGGCCTGGGCAGGAGTGGGACAGATCTGAGGGTCTCTGGCAGAAAGGGGTGGGACCAGGGCAGAGCCCATCAAGCCGGATATGTGAAGTAGGCAAGGGTCATTTGCTGGCCACTTCCAGGCGATGGTGCATTTCTTCATTCCTCATAAAGGGTGACACCTCCCCAGCATGCCCCCAGGGGATGGAGCCGACGTGGCAAGGTTCCTCGCTGTTTCTAGATGGCCTTGTGGAGCTAAGACTGAATGCATTTCAGCATAGATGGCCACCACAAAATTGTACAGGGCCAAGGCAGTGGGGGCCATTCCCTCACTGTTTCCAGGATGGCTTCGCAGGCCACATGAAACCACATTGCGGGCTGCATCCGGCCCCCGGGCCTTGTGTTTGACATGTCTGATGTAGGAGGAAGATGAAATGGGTAAACGGTTGGTCCCTATTTGAGGGAATCAGCTATTACTAATTCTATCCTTCCTGAAATAAGAGGTTCCTGGGTAACTGGCAAATCATTGTGTTTCCCCCCCTATCTAGAAACTTAAGCAAAGCTAAATCACCCTTTTGCAGAGGGGTCAATCTGTGCTCAAGTGAGAGCAGGAGCTGGAGTTGTATGTCAAAAGAAGTTGATTTTATTTAGTACCATTAGTTCACAACCAATAAACAGTGAAGATTCTTTTTCTAGAGGGAAATGCTAACTACCCAGTGATTAGCCATGGGCAAGATGGAAGGTCCTCAGGGAAACATCTAAAGTTTGTTAGCTTTAGAAGTTATGCCTGTTGGACAAAGATAAAATTGCTTCTAAATCCCCTTATGCCTGAAGGACACAAAGATATACTAACCTCATGGATTTACACTTGCATTGTACTAAGAAGTTCCTGATCAGAGGACAGAAATAGAAATGCACAGAAAGAACCAGGGGCCACCAATTCACAAGAAGAAAAAGTAGTATAATTTAAAACATTTGCTTTCTAAAAGACTCAGGTAAATGTCTCCATCTCTGTCTTTACTAACAAAGTAGAAAAGGATTTCAAATAATGTTTGAGGCAGTTACAACACACCTGAAAGTTACCTGGTGAGGAGAGGATTATCTCAGTTGCTTTTGACTTCCTACAATATACGGTAGTCTTTTCTATCCTCCTCACTCCATCACTCAAACATTTCAGTTTATATTTCAACCAGCCAGTTCAAGGATTGCAAAAAATATGTAGGAGTGAATACTCAAATTGTTAAGTTCTGGAGCTGAGCTAGGTAAGAATGGTGGTCTTCAACTAATGACTAATGAGTTGAAATACTATCCAACCATCTTTGGTACAGCAGAAAATTATACCATCATGACATTTGCAATTCTATTCTGCCTCTATTGTTGCTGTAGTTACTTCACTTACCTCCAGCATCATGGGTGACAAAGGTCCTTCCCATGTCTTCTTTATCACAGCATATATATGCTCTGATAACCCTCCCTTTCTCCGTTCCTTGGTTCATCTCATTCCTAGCTCTGTTTCTATTGCAGAAGAATGATCAGTGTTGGGGAAGCATAATTTATGCCTGGACATGATTCTGCCAGCTGAATCATTGGTGAATAGGAGATTAATGCAGCTATCTGGAAGAGTCTGAAGGCAAATTCATGGGAACATGACAAAAAAAGTTGTTGCATAAGATGTTTGTTCCCTGGTTAGGTACGAGTAAAGAAAGGTCCTACATTCCTGATTTTCTCAGATGTGAATCCTATATTGCCAACCCTGACTGTCTTTGTCCTCTTGTTCACATTCTATCTATTCCTAGACCATACCCTGGTTATCTGGAGGACCATTGCCCTCTTTTGCAAAAAACAAACAAACACTGAGCTGTCTCTCTAAGTTGCTGAAAAAATTCCAATCACTATATTTTGGAAAAATTGAGGGTGGGGCTTGGTCTGTTTATAAAGTTTATGTCTTAAGGTTTATGTGCTCCCTTTTTAATCAAATGATTTGCAAAGTAGTTCTAAGGCCATATTATTATAGTAAAATTATTTCTGCATTCATTCAAGCAGTCTCTGATTCTTTTGACTCATGGATAGAGTCAGGATCTTTTTTCAGTTCAGCAGCCTGAGAATGTTAAGCCACTTGAACAAAATGTTCTTCAAGGCAGAAAGATAATTTCTTCTATAGTTTCCTTGTCTATAACTTATCTATGGACCAGGCTGATGTTCTCCATGCCTCCATGTTTCCAACAACTTTAGCTTCCTAGGACAGAGTTCCACAACCTTTCGGGGTTGGCAGCCTGGAGCGGGGGAGAGGGGGGAAAGAAGGGATGGTTTTGTAGGGGGGTGACTGCATGCGCATATGCATGTGCATACACAAACCATCATTTCTCAGTGAGTGGGGCTGTGAGCGCTTGTGCAAGTGGGGTCATGAGCGCCCGTGACGCTTGCAGAGACAACTAGGGCTATGACATAAGTCATTATGTGCATCACTTTAAGTCTCTAGTCTGTGATAAGCTAGCAATTTCTGGCAGAGAGAGATGAAGGAGATGCAGCTTTGCGCTTCATTCTGGCCAAAGGATGGGCATAGAGGTCCTTCCTTTGCCATGATATTCTTCTTGGAAGGCAGAATATATTGTCTCTCTGTGGCCTTGCGTTTCCTCAGTTTTAGATCAGTTGATAATCTTCAGAGGAGAGCAAGAAAACTCTTAAAAATCTCTAGTGGATATTCATTTCTAATAATGCTCCTCAGGAGAGGTTAGTAATGGCCCTGCTAATAGAGACTAAGTCAAGGGTGGCCAACTTACATTGTGATCCCTCTGAATTGCATTTGCTGCAGATTTGTTGCAAATACTTCACAAGGTTTTCTACAAGTGCACTTTTGCTATTTTTTTTCCTCCAACATGTGTTTTCTGTTAGGTTCTTTACAATTAATCTGTACTGCCATTCTCTTGCAATTTGTTGGCAGCTGTTTTTTTTAAAAAAAGATTTACCTAGGTATGAACCAGGGTGATGCAGAAAGCATAGAGGGACAGACTGCCTGTGCAATTTGGAAATCCCCCCCTCCCATCTGATTAGGTTCACATTTGCTTCCTCCCTGTCTTCCAGCTTTTTCCTGTTGAAGAATAACATGGAATGAAAGATGCAGGCACCACCATCTTGAACTGAGAGTGAACTTTGCTTTCTACATATAAATACAGATAGCAATCACACCCCAATCAGTGTGCAGGCTTCAGGGCATCGTCTCAGCAACTCTAACTTTCCCATTACGATAATGTGATTTTCACTCAGTCTGTAATATCACCAGCCATGAATAAAACAACTTCTCTCTCTCTCTCTCTCTCTCTCTCTCTCTCTCTCTCTCTCTCTCTTTCTCTCGCTTTCTCTGTTTTTCAGTTCCCTCACATTATTTGCATGCTAATAGCAACTTAACAGTTCTTCTGGCATTATCTGCCCCAGATGAAGAGAGGGGTGTCATCTGTCGGCACTGCACAGCTCACCTGGAGCCAGTTTAGAGATGACAGAAGACTAGCAGGACAAAATAGAGTAAACCAACTGTGAAGCTTTTCTTTCTCTTCTACTTCTTAAGTGGTTGTTTGATGCTTCTTTGGGTTTTTTTTCTTTTAGAAATGGAGGCTGGCTTGGTTTATTCTTTTTCTCCCATTCACTCTGGTAAAACCTTCCACATAGCTGAAAAGCATCAGACAGTCTTCAGAAGAAAGCACACCTTCAAATCTGCATTCAGATTCCCATTTCAAACAACAATGTGGTCCTGTTATTTTACTCTGAGGCACTGGCAATTCCAATAGCCACAAAAAGCTTCTATACATGCACAGAGGACCCTGCCAGAACAGCTGGTGGAGGCTTCCAAGTGATGTTGAGATGTTTCATTAAGGAGAACTGTGTGACTTTCAGGTTTGTGAAACACCTGACCGAGGTAAAACTGACTCAATTTGCACTGCCCTAATGGGTACCTCACGCTTCTCTGTGAAATAATTTAGAGGAGAGAAAGTTGTCCATGATGACCCTACTGTTAGACAAGTGAAGCAGTCCACCTCAAGGAATATAACTTGGGGGACTGTTTAAATGGCAACAATTACATCACCACAGGGTCATAATTGCAAACAATGAAACTCAGTTATTTAAAGTATTCATATACCAACTTTTATTTAAAAAACTGAAAGTCATTAAGAATTAAATTCAGCAATTTTAACAATAATATACAAGAAGTATATTTTTATCAAAACACTATATAATCTACATACAATAAAATAATAAACCATCAAAGCACTAACAATGACGGTAATTTTCAAACTTCCTTCAACATCAGCTGTACATCTAATGCATTAGAGTAAACTAAATATGAAATGATCAGGATATAGATCTCTTTTGCAAGACTGCATTTATCCAAGTGAGGCTGTAAATAAGTGCATCTGCCTCAACTAATGAAAGGTGTGTCATCTACTTTGTCTGTTAGAGGATTTGTTGTTGTTATTCTTGATGTTATTTCCATAGGACATCTTGATTCTTTCAGTTTTCACTATTTTTTTCCCTGCTGATGGAGGTGGTACTTTTGTCCAATCCAAACTTCACTGCACTATTTTGGCTGCATATTCAGATAGTGTTGAGCTGTGATTCTATTTCAGATAGTCTTTTATTTTTATTGTTATGCCAAATCAGTCCACTGCAGAATTAAGACCTCTTCATTGAAACATAATTTATAACACAGGCAGGTAGATACAATACACCTTTTATAAATTCCCAGTCTAGGGCTGAGAGAAAATGAATGGCCCAAAGTCACTCAGCGACTGCCCATGTCTAGGGAAAGATGAACTAGACACGAATGATTTCATCCATGTAGATCAGGGGTAGGCTGGCTCAGGAATTCTGGGAGTTGAAGTCCACGAGTCATAAAAGAGCCAAGGTTGCCTACCCCTGATGTAGATATTAAACAGCATGAGGAAAGAAACAGCCGTGTGGAACTTCACAGCCATGAAGTCAAGCAGAATCTCCGAGCGTGACCCTTTAGTGATAGTCATCCAATGTCAGGCCTAGCCCAAGAACTACGCAAAATAATTCCGCCAAAGTTCAGTTCTTTATTTGCTTATACTATAGAGACAGAATCTTGCCAGACTAAACCTATGTTACCCCAAACTAACAGATATACCCTGGAAGATTCTAGGGAGTGGCTATCCTAAACTTCTTCCCATGATCCAACTCTGGACTGTTGTTTTTTTGTCTTGCCCGACTTCTTGGAATGTGCTTCCTCTTTCCTGAGTACCTACTGTGTTACTGTAGTGCATCCCATCACATTCCCCTTTGTTGACACATTTTATCATACCCAAGTATTAATAGAACCACTTTAAAACTTTTTAATCCACACTAACTTGATCCTGAAGAATGCAATAGTCAGTGGAATTAAATGTCACTAAGACTACAAAAGAATCAAGTAGGCTCACTCCTCTCATTTCTCTCTACGACAAATCATGGTAGCTAGGATTAAACCCTGGCAGAAATATAATTGGGAAATTATTTTATCCAGGATTATCTGGATCTAATTAACCATTATACTTCTTAAAACTCTTGTCATGGTTGTTTTTTTCAGGAGTAGATTATACAAATAAAATGGAAATTTATTTAAAATTAAGTAAGTATACTGAATCTGAAAAGGAGGACAAGGAATCAACCACCTTTTCTTTGGTGTCTAGATTTTATAAGTACTCTTTGCTACTCTAGATGTATGTAGTTTACTAGCCCACAAAAGTAGGATAAAGATAAGGAAATGTAAAGTTTACCAATTTTGTAAAGTCAAGCTCTGTAACATTCACATACTTCATACAATTGCTGTTGCTTTCAGTATGTCTTATTGTAACTTGCTTTTAAAGACAGTTGTCTTGTTGTATACCACTTCAGAATATTTGTTACTCTAGTTTAAACCACTCCTGTCTCTATTTTTTCTATATATTTTAGTGATTTTTTAAAACATAAATCACGTAATAGTTGGTAAACAGTGTGTTTTCTGGGTTTACATTTGTAAAGAAAAATCATTAACAATTGGTTTCTATAATCCATAATCCACATAGCACATTTAGTTGATTTCCTCCTTTCCCCAAAATGTCTTCTTTGCAAACCTTGAAATAATACAGTTCTTATTATTTTGATAAATAACAGTTACATGTATGATTTTTTCCCAATATTCCTAGAAATAATGATCACATCAATATAATATTTCTTTTCTATCTAATCATTCTGGTTGCCTCATCCTGTTGCAGTCCTTATTTAGATTTGTTTCTCCCATAAAGTTCAAAGTATTCTTGCTGGTTAAGATTTTCTCAACAGATAATTACATTTAAAGATTTAAATCCATTTTTCCCATATAAACCATCTCAACACTTTTACATTTCTTAAAAAATAGGTAAAAACAGTAAAGAAAAGGAAAAAAGAGCAAGAGTAAAGAAACATAAAAAATAATATACTACTTAAAATATATATTCCTCCTTAGCTAATATATATTCATTCTCAAAATTTCTTATTCTTTTTAACCATGATTAAAAATATATTTAATCTTTAAATATTCCATTTAATGTGTCTAGTCATCTAATCCTTTAACTCTTATTCAAAACATTTTTTTCCTTTTTTATACATTATAATTTCTCTAAATTCAGACACATTTAAATATCTAGAACAGACATGTCAAACTCGCGACGTCACGTGACGGTTTTGCCATTGCCGGCAATGGGGTGGGTGCGGCTTCTGGATGATGCGTCTGGCCTACAGGCCGGCAGTTTAATATCCCTGATCAAGAACATTTCCTTCATCTAGGCCATTTCAGCAGTATTATATTACTTATAGCAAGAAATAAAATAAAAGGGGGGGGGAAGCATACAGTATTATTTAAGGAATTCATCTATCTTAGAATGACATATGTATTCAGAATCTTTTCTATTTCTTTAATCATATTCAAACAAATGTTTCTTTTTTAAATATTCTCTCTGGTAGATCCCATCAACTATTTTCTTAACTTTCACTTTGATCTTTTTCCTTTGACCAGTATCTTTTTTGATCAATGTGTTTTGCTGAATCAAAAAGTTTTTCCATATATTCATGACTGTTGCTATAAGTATAAGAAGAAAATCGAATAAAGTGTCTTTATGTGAGGCTTTTGCCTTTCTTGAAAATCTTTTTCTCTTTCTCCTTCTTTGCTTCTCTTATCACTTCCTTTCTCTCTGATGTTTTCAATATCTCTACATTCCATTTTATCCAATCTTTTTTTTGTCCTCTGATTTATTTTGTAGTGTTAAGGGATGAGTTGTTTTTTCTATTTCTTGTAAATTTTTTCCCACTAGGATAAAATCATGTTTTCTTGCTTTGTTAAGTTCCGTCTTTGAGTCTCTATTTTCAATTTTATGTCCACTTATTTGTTTTGTCTGCTCCTTCTCTGTTGTTGTTTCCTGGAAGTTTTTTGTTGTTGTAAAGTTAACTTAGAGATAGATTGATTTGTATATTCAAAGTTATTTTGTAGTATACTATATGTCTCCTCCTGAGAGGTATTTATGTTTTCTTGGTGTGTTCTGTCTACCTGTCTCTGATCTATGATGGCCAAAAGTTGGAGTTTTCCTTCTTATCTGCAAATAGCTTTAGAGTCCCGGTTAAATAGATATTTGTAATCCAAAGAGTTCAAAAAAGATTTCCCCCCCCTAAAGTTTATAATTTTCTCTTTGTCTGCAGCCCAGATTGTTGTCTTTTTTTTGTCACAGCTGTTCTTTATTATTAAAGTTTTGATGGTCACAAACACAGATGAGTGTAGGATAGAAAAGGGAAAATCAGATTCCTCACCCAGTTTCAAGCACACTGTTTATTGTAGTCCTGGTTAGTTCTTTTGGACTCCGGTTGCAAGTAGCTTGGGCTGATCAATGAAATACAGCCTTTCTCCTGTCAGATTCGAAGACTTTCCCCAAGATGATGGAATGACCACCATCATTCCAGAGTCGCCTGGGCACCCTTCTTTCTTTGCTGTCTCTCTGGGGCGGCTTTGACCCATTAGGGTCTCCAGGCAGGATGAAAGTTAGCCGCGGGGGTGTGGCGGTCCGCAAGCCCATGACCAGTCGTTACCACGCAGGACCAGAAGTCCCTCCTGTCTCTATTTTTTACTGGCAGCAGCCATAGTTCTCCAAGATCTTGGTCAAAAAAGTTGTACATTAATTCCAAATTTGTTTTCCTTTTTAAATAGTGATGCCAAAGATTAGAGCTGACACAGAAAGGACTCAAATCACATCATTCTGTTCAGTCATGTGCAGTGTTTGAATGCACTTGGTAAGAACTGAATTACTGATTTAACCTCATATTTTAATACTAGAGATTCTTATAATTTGGAATATTTCCTAAAGTGTCTTAGATTCTGGCTGCTAGAGTATAGTATTTCAATATACTCCCATCTTCCTTTATTTTATTTTTAAACTGGTGTTTAAAACACCATCTTTGGCATTCCAATTTGAGATTAGAACCTCATTTTGAGTTCTAAGATCTTTTGGAAGACTTTCCTTGTTTTTACATATCTCCTTCCATTTTCAATGTCTGCACAGATGCTGTTGTCATACTGTTTCTTGTCATTTCTAACAACTCTCAGAAACTTTTTGTTAATTTCCTTCTTGAGATTTGCATCTTTCTTGGCTTTGACTTTTCTTTTCTTCTTGACAATTTCCATGGTTTGTTCTGACATCCAGTTTGTTTTCTTCTGCATCACTGTCACATTCATCCTTAACAACTTCTTTATGTTCATTACACAGTTCCTCTGTTTCTCTATCAATGAGGTTTAGGACTTCAAAGCAAGTCCTGATGTTGTCCTTGAAAGTTGTGGGCATATGCTTAAGATTATATTGTGGAAACTGGTCTAGGCATATATTTGATACGATATATTCCACCTCCTTTTAGCAATAATTAAATTGATTTAACTGTTATGTACTCCATCTGATGATATCCAGGTATATTGTTTTGGTTGTTTGAAAACAGGTATGAAGAAGTTATTGGAGTGGCAGAAATTGATAAGTCATTCTCCTGTTTCATTTTAGTTTCTGAAGCTTTACAATCCAACTACATTTTACTCCTTGGTATTCCTAATTTTGGTATTCTGATTTCCAGTCACAAGCAACACATCTTTTTTGCATGTTCTGCTGATATCAAACTTGATCATAGAAACTCATCAATCTCCTCTTCTTCTGCATCAGTGATTAGAGCATAAACTCAGATGATTGTCATATTAAAGGGTTGCTCACAAAGTCTAATTGATATTTGATAAAATAGCTACATAGAAAAAACAATTATCTATTTCAAGAGAAAGAGGCAAGGTAATCTAAATTAGAGAATGACAATTTCTGCCACCTCCAATTACTGCTCTTCGGTATTTTTCAGGAAGTAGTTTGGGGGCTGTGAACAATAAGATGCACAATAAAACTAGTGAAGGAGGAAGGCTTAGCACAGTGGTGGCGAACCTATGGCACGCGTGCCAGAGGCGGCACTCAGAGCCCTCTCTGTGGGCACACGTGCCATGCCCCAGAAATGGCAACCGTCCCTCTTCAACCAACTGCCCGCTAACTTGCTGAGGTCCCACATGGCCGGATGCATCCCAGCACAGCTGGTTTCCCTCCCCCCGTCCCATCCCTCCTGGCCTCGCATGACCCACTGCATTGCTTCCTCAGCTGTCGGCCGTCCGTCCAGCTCAGAAGCGGCTTCTCTGAACTGCTGGCAGTGGGCTGCGGAGCCCCAGAGTGTGCCGGTTGAGGGGCTGGCAGGCTGTGGCTGCTAATGGACACTGTCGCCCCCCATGTGCTCGTTGGCCTCTATGTGCGGGGGCTGATGGTGTCAGGCAGCAGCCGCCTCGGCCCCTGCCTCGCCTTGCCCTGCGACAATGGCACCCCTGCCCTGCCTCACCTTGCCTCACCTCACCCTGCAGGACAAGTCTCCTGCCCACTGCCCCACCTGCCAAAGACCCCCTGGATCTCCCCCAACCCTGCCCAGCCCTCACAGGCGTCCCTCCCCATGAGCAACATCAAGGTGACCATGCCCACCTTTGCCACACCCACCAAGTCTGCCATGACCATCACAGCCGGTGATAAATAAGTGGGTTTTGGGTTGCCGTTTGGGCACTCGGTCTCTAAAAGGTTCGCCATCACTGGCTTAGCATTATAGAGCATGCTCCACAGATATAAGCTTAATACAAAAATATATTCAGTTACATATTATATATCAATTTTCAAATAGAGAAATAACTAAGATCACATTTTTTTCTGTTAACAATTTAAAAGCATTTTGATATGACCAGCAGAAACATTGCTTTGGGTGCTACTTGCAACTTCCATCTGTCAATTAGTTATTTCCATTATAAAGAAGGAGCTGTGAATAACATATTTTAGTGGGGAAAAGAACACAAAATATCAACATTTAATATAAATATTTTTAGACTGGATTTTTATCAAAGTTTTATAGTATAATGTATAATAGGCTAAGACCTTAATGATCAAATACTGCATCCTTTACTTCAATACAGCACATCCACAGAATGTTGCTTTTGTCAATTTTGCAATGTTGCAAGCTCCACTTTGTTTGGGTGACATCACAAAGTACAGAAAAAGGGTGAGGGTTGTTTAGTAATCATCACATTGCTTTTGTTAGACTGACTTCCTTTCCGCCCCCTCAATGAAACTGCTTCAGTGGCAAGATGAACCAATTACAATTATATTTCATTTCATCTGAATCCCAATACTCCCACCCACCCTTACTCTTTTCTGTCTCCCACCTCCTTCCCTGCTAAAATTCCAGTAGTTTTAGTTGAGTGTTTTGTAGCTGCTAAGAGCCTACCTTTGCTTTGGCAAGATTACAAAAAGGCCCGTATCAAATCTCTGAAAATTTGTGCTTCCCAGTTTTTAATGGCATTGGTTTAAAAATATGAAAATGGGGGATATGTATTTTATAAATACATTTACTCCAAGGTAATATATGACTAATTGAAAAGATTGCTAAGATAGAAGATCAAAATACACAAAGACAAGATATCAGTATTTTAGAGACAGTGATATGTCAAAAAGTAAATGTGAAAACATGTTATATCAGAATACCCCACCATGCTGAAAAACATGATATAAATTGTGAGAAAATGTTGAAAAACTGTATAGCTGCAAGAAGAAATGTTTAAATATGGATGTGGTTTGCTTATGGGATGTTGTACAATTTGACTAATATACAGTATGTACAAAACTGCATCTACAAGTGACAATGAGGATTATGAATGTGTGAAAGAAAATTTACTCTGCATTGGTTGATTTAGGAACATGCATTATACAGTGAACAAGTTTTATAAAACTTTTTACACAAATATGGAGTTCAAGGCTGGTTGCTAAATGCAATAACTACAGTATAAAGTATTAATGAGAATATTAGGAAAAAGTTCAAAACTATGCAGGGAATAAGAGAAATATATGTGATGCTTTCTTGATTGTTGAACATATTTAATGTTATATAAATACTTGTGGTAACAAGAAAAAAAGTCAAGGAAGTGATCGGTCCACTAATGGGAGAAAATGGCAAGGAGATGATGGGCAGCAGAGGAAGTGGAACTGTTTAATTCAGTTTTTTGCATCTGCCTTTATACAAAAGGAAAAAACAGTCCAACATGTCAAAAGCAGTACCATACAAGACAGATTAGGAATACAAGTCAAAATAGACAAGAACAAAGTAAAACAACACCTATCCATTCTATATGAGTTCAAATCCCAAAGATTACATCCCAAAGTTCTGAAGGAGCTGGAAGACATGATCTCAGAATCACTAAATCATATCTTTCAAAGATCCTGGAGCACAGGGGAACTACCAGAGACTGGAAAAAAGCTGATATGGTTCCCATCTTCAAAAAGAAAAAAAAAGGATCCAGGAAACTAGAGTTCAATCAGCCTGATATCAATACTTGGAAAAATCCTGGAAAAAATAATCTAGAAATGGAACTGCAAACATCTAGAAACAAACAGTTATTACTAGAGGCCAATATGGGTTTATCAAAAACAAATCTTATTGTATTCGTCAACAAAATGTCTTAATTAGTGGACCAGTGAAATGCTGTGGACATAGTATACTTGGACTTCAGTGTGGCATTTGACAAAGTAGACCACAACCTCCTTCTTAGTAAGATAGAACAATATGGAATAGATTGTATCATCACCAGATGGATTTGTAACTGACTGACAAACCACACTCAATGTGTAGTCCTCAATAGAACTACATCTACATGGAGGGAAATATGCAATGGGGTGCCCCAAGGTTCTATCTTAGGACCAGTACCTTTCAACATCTTCATAAACAATTTAGATAACCGATAGAAGAGGAACTTATCTAATTTGCAGATGCCACCAAGCTTGGTGGAATAGTCAACAATTTAGAAAATAGTCCAGAAGGACCTTGACAGATCCTTCTGGACTATCCAACAACATTCAATTCAGTGGTGAGAAAAGTAAGGTTTTATACTTGGGCAAGTAAAACAAATGCACAGATATAAAATAGGTGGTACATAGCTCAACAGCAGTAAAAGTGAGAGGGATCTAACAGTCCTAGTGGACAACCACTAAAATATGAGCCAGCAGTGTGCTGGAGCTACCAAAACAGTCAATGTACTCCTAGGCTGCATCAGCACAGGGATAGTATCAAGATCATGTGAAATATTAGTACCATTTTATACTGCATTTGTAAGATCATACTTGGAATACTGTGTCCAGTTTTGGACACCATGATATAAAAAAGATGCTGTGACTCTAGAAAGAGTGCAGAGAAGAGCAACAACAATGATTAGGGGCCCGGATGCTAAAGCGTACTAGGAACAGTTGCAGGAACTGAGTATGTCTAGTCTAATGAAGAGAAGGGCTAGGAGTGACATGATAGGAGTCTTCCAATATTTGAAGAGCTTTCACAGAGGGGAGGTGGGTCAATCTATTCTCCAAAGCACCTGAGGGTATGACAAAAAATAATGGATAAAAACTTATCAAGAAGAGATCTTACTTAGAACTAAAGAGAAATTTCCTGACAATTAACTAGTGGAATGGCTTGCCTCCAGAAGTTGTAGATGCTCCATCACTGGAGGTTTTTAAGACAAGATAGGACAACCATATTTCCAGAATGGTCTTCTGCTTGAACAGGGGTTGGACTAGAAGACCTCCAAGGACCCTTCCAACTCTGTTATTCAGTATTCTGTAACATTTAGAAGCATGCTGATCAGGGGTATGAACGTGCATGTACTTGTCTATATAGATTGTAAATCAAATGATCTTCAGCAAATATTATACTGCATGATGCATTAAGAGTTTAGATTTAAATTTTAATATACCAATAATGTTACATGTCACAGGGAAAATGAAGTGAACAATTGCAAGATATATATAAGTGATGAAAATCTGAAGCAAATAGGTGTCGGAAAGGTGCTTTTTCAAAAGGCAACTGGACTTTCTTGTTTTTTCTTTGAAGATGTTTTGCTTCTCAGAAGGATGGTGGTTACTAGCTGGCATGGTTAATATAATGTTTCAAAGCCTCTCCTTCCAACCACAGCATTCTGAACAAAATTACCATGCTGCGCTTAAGGTGTAAATGAGAAACAACAATCAAAGAAAAGAAAGAATTTCTAGAGTTAAAGACTGCAAGTGTGAGGTGGTAGAGGAGCCACTGACATATTGCACCCCCACAGGGAGCAATTACCCCTGACTAGGCTCTGACCATTTCTCACAGAGGGGCTCCATTTCCACTTCCATTATGGTGCAGCCAGGGAGGGATAGATATAAACCTCCCTCCCTCCCTCTCTTAAGGAAAGGCGCAGTCATCAAAGTGGTTGGGAGCTGGGGGTCACTCGGCAGCCTTCCCCATCAGAAGTGGAATCCGCTCAGCTCCCCAGCAACCCCTAGTGAAAGGCAATCAGGCTCACTGCCGCCCGGCTAATTCTGAGGGTATAAAAGCTATAATGAAATTCACGGCAGGATTAGCCTCTCCATCCAATGGGCCGGCGCAGCAGTGACATCGCTTGCTTTTCACCCGAATGTAACACACCAATCTAATTTACGTCGTGTAGCGAGCGGGAATGAAATGTTCATAAAGAATGGCTGCATCTTGTCACCTTAACTGCGGCCCCAGGCTCTGAGGCATCTGTCAGGCAGAGGAGAGTGGAGGAAGCGAGGCCTCCTTTGCTGAGCAGGGGCCTGGAGAGGGGAGGGGAAGGGAGAGAAGGGGAGGGAAAGGGAGGGGAGAGAGGAATCTCTGGAATTTATAATGACAAAGAATGGGGGTTGAGCTGATATGGAAGTTGACTGCCAGGGATAAAGAGAGGTGTGCAAACAGGCCACCCGAGTGGACATTGTCCATGTCTGTGTAGACTGGTGAACACGGGTAGGTTGCTTTCCTTAACACAATATGAGGGTAGGATACTGTAGTTCCTACAGTCACTAGGATATGACAGATGCATTTTTCATAGAGGAAACAATTCACACAAATTATTTGTCATGGTTCTGGATTCCTTTGTATGACATCTGAAAAGATCTAAATAACTGTAACATGTGCTTCTCTTAAAACTGTATTAATGTAAGCAAACTAGACAGGAGTTCTTTGAATTTGTTTCTCTGAGACAAATTACACAATTTATGAGAATATGAATAAACTGATAGTTTGTGTGTATGCATATATGAGTGTAAGTTTCAGTGCAAAACAAACTAAAAAGGAAGAGAATAGTAATTTCCTTCAACATTGCAAATATGAGAGTTGAACTAGGTAACTACTTATCAGCTGGCACCTTTTAAAAAATCCTGAGATTAAAAGGTGCCAGCTGATAAGTAGGTAGATAGATAGATAGATAGATAGATAGACAGACAGACAGACAGACAGACAGACAGACAGACAGACAGACAGACAGACATAAATTGTGAGCAGATGATAATGTTGGCTATTAGATTTTTTCTTTGCTTAGCATAGCCTAACTCATTATATATAACTTAGCAACTGTATTACAGCTTTGTGATGATATGCTTGTTACTTGGTTAGAAAAACACAACAAAGTGTAGTAAGAAAATGACCAAGAGAATACATCTTTATTCTAAGGGGAAATATCAAGTTGTAGGGCAACTAGAATAATTATATGGTAATTTATTATTATGGTTGGTGGCACAGTCAGCCAGATGTTTGACTGAATTGGGCATTTTTGTGCACATATTGAGGTAGGGACCTGAGGTAGGCAGATGTTGATGTTTGATGATGTTAAAGGTATGGTTGTAGGATATAAGCTGTTTCAAGTAAAGTTACCTTTTGCAATTGACTGATGGTGATCTTGCACTGTAGCTTCTTTTTATTACCTTGCTTATTTTGTGATCCCACCAGTTCTTGCCTGCAGGCAAATGGTATTTCTTGCAGATATTCCAGTGCATCATTGTTGCTACTTTGTCATGCTGTTGTTTTATTGTCAGACTGAACGAACTTTTTGCAGCAGCTAACTAGGTGTTCCACTCTTTTTTCAACTTCTTTGCAGAGATAGCATTTGCTGTCTGTTGCCATCATCTCAATTATGCCTTTGCATGCATTTATTCTTAAGGCTTGGTCTTATACATCCAGAATTATCCCCTCTATGACTTTTTTTTCAACTTTCTTGCTCTAAGCCATTTCCAGGTTTTGTTCTCTGCTTCGTTGCCTGCTCATTTGTTTATATACTAGCCGTGTAATATTTTGCTTGACATTGCTCTTTTCTATTCTTCATTTGATCTTTTAGGCCAGTTTGGTTCTCCAGTATTCAATAAGCCTTCATGGTGTGCTAGCTTCAGTGCGTCTTTTTCACTGTTCTTCAGATATTCTTCCAATGTCCTTGGTACTTGACTTCAACTGTCTGATATACTTGCAACATTTCATGCCCACCTATGCTTCTTGATAAATAGTCTGTATTATTAATATATCAATGACTTCCTTCATTTCTTAAAGCAGCCTTGATGTTTTCTGGGACTTTCCTATTCGTGCAAATACTGGGGTTCCTGAAGTCTTGCTCTATTGGCACATGGGCTGTGAAAGATTTTCATCAAATGAAGGATTACCACTGAGTAAAAAAAAAAGAAAAAAGAAGGATTTCACTGCATTCCTTGAGGGGTGAAGTCTTCATCTTAAATCATGGAGGAGAAATTATCTTATTCCACAAGAAAGAAAAGGACTGCAGTGATGGAGTCCCACAGAAATCCCTTTGGAATAAAGATACAATTCCTACAGCTTTGAAATGAATTTAGAAATGAATATTAAATTTATCTCTTTCAATATGGAAAAAAAGTCATATTGGAGAATAGAAAATGCTAGAATGTCTGAAAAGACAGAAGCCCTTTGAGGAGAAAGAGGCGTATCACTTTTCATTTAGATGAATTTAACTTCTGCAGTTGCGTATTGGGACATGGTGTGGTTGTTGAAGAAAATATCTGTGCATTGGCCATGCGTGGGTTGTGCATTTGCATCATGATCTGTGCATGTGGATGTGTCAGCCTTTGCAGTACCCTTCTGCCCTCTGGCTCACTCCTGCAGCCTCCTGCACATTTCCTTGCCTTTAATTTCCCCGGATCCAAATGGCTTGCAGCCTGCTGTGGGATGGGAGTTTCTCTTCCCTGACTCTTCAGTTAGAAACTTTGCAGCAGTAAAATAGCCCTTCCCGTTGCGTTAGGAGTAATAGCATTTTGGTGTCCGGAGGCGAGTTGGCAAGACAACAATAAACTTTATTAAGAGCAAGAGATTAAATTCTGCAGTGCTTAATTGAAATAGCATGAGTGAGCTGAAAGGGGGTAGAAGAGGGTCCTGCTAAGTTCCACTAAAAGCCCACAACCCCATTCCCTCCACGGGAGGTCAAAAAACCAAAAACAAACAATAAAATAAACAGACCCTCCAAAGAGATGGAGACACTTTATATTTCTAGTATGTCTGAGTTATTACCATATCTCATTCCCCAAACTATTAAATCCAGTAAGCCTATTGATAAAAGACATATGAATAAAAAAGGGGGGGGATTTCCAGGCTTTTTCTAGAAACAATTTTGAGTCGGCTGGTTGCTTCAGAATCTTGACTGCATACTTAAGGTGTTATAAACATTTTTATAGTAGCAAAGTGCTTTTCAGTGATTTATTTCGTTCATCTTTACTATATTAATGTCAATACAAAAGATTTTTCTGAGTTATGGTACAAGCACATTGCAGTCACTTCAAGTGAAGGACTTAGAAGCAATGGACAAGAGAGACCTTCCATATTTCTGCAGGCACAGCTTTTCTCACCCTGCCCAAGAAATACATCCACAAAAATCTATTCTTTTGCGCAAATATTTCATCTGATCCTTTAATAGCCAAGGTTTGAAAGGACTCTTTTACTGATAATAGTACATTGTCCTTTCCTGCATTTAATAGTTTTTCCTCACTTAAAAGGAAAAACTAACTAGTCTACAGCAAGCTCATGAATATTCTTTTCATTTCCCTTCCCCAAATTTTCAGGAACCATTTTTGCGAAAAGGTTTATAGCATTCTTGCTATGAGGAAAAAAAAATGCAAAAAATGTATAACTGTCTTTGCCATAATTAGTACCACAACCTACTACTAGGCAAAACAAAAATAGTTATCTCTGGACTTATCAAATTACTGGTATTTAAATGTCTGTCCTTTTTACATACACAATCAGATTAGACCACTTGACTATTTTTGTACTTTCCACAATAAAATAAAAAATACAACACATGGCAATTTCTAAATAATCAGAATAAAAATTCAAAGTTTGCACAGTTGCTCCAGGAAGCGTAACCCAGCTATATATACTTTAAAAAAGGGCAAGGAAAAAAGCTAATTGCAATTATATAAGGGGTTACTTATAGCAAATGATTACCGAATTCAACTCCCTAGTAAATGTGTAAAAGATTAGTGTATTATTTAATGTTCCCATATATTAAAAAAATAAATTCAGAAAATGGAATCAAATATGTGAATTTAAGGGAAATGAAGAATTATTCCTTAGGACACTATCTGAATATTGTACCTCAAATGAGAAAGAAATGAGCATTTCTTATGCACAAAGCGGTGCAGGGAAGCTCTAAATCAACAATTTCCCCATATTTCAGACTGGGAATTGAGTTTCAAAGATAGATACTAAACTGCAGAAGCCATATCAAAGCAGCCATTTATGTGTGAATTTCTTTTCTGCTCACTTTTAAAATGAGCATTGCAATTTGCCCAAGGCCTTTAGATAGTACAAAATACATGTCCATTATAATATAAAAAATAAAATAGATCAGAAGCTTCTGATGTAATAATTCCCTCAACAACAACAAAAAAGAAATAATCTTTAAAGCTGTTTGTACAAGAGTACATACCTGAATTTATTTTCCTCTTTCCATGCTGTTCCCTTTCCCTTATACAGCACATCATTTATAAAAGACAATGTAAACTATTTTTTTAAATTGCCAAAACCCTTGAATGCACTGAGAGGTAAGATCTAGAAAACAACAAAAACAAAGGCCTGCTACATTTCATTTTATTGTTTTGAAACATATTTGGAAATGGATTTGCTTTGTTCTCTCATAAGTGTCAGATTTTATTCATTCATTTGTTTGTTTGTTTGTTTGTTTATTTAGTTATTTTAGATACCACCTATCTGACTCTCAGAGTGACTCTGAGTGGTGTACAGATAAAAGCATAAAACCATATAAAATACAATACATACAAAGTTCAGTAAAATGGGAGTCAAGTAAAGTTATATACTGTGTATATATATATATATATATAATTTTAGCAGTCAAGTTATTAATCCTTTTTTAGAAAGAAACTATGTATTTGACATAATGTGTGTTACTAGCTTTTGGACCTTGAAATATAATATGCTCCTGTATACTGGAGTTAGAAAGAATTAGTGAAGTCTGTTATCAACTAAGCTTTTGGAGCAATGTCTTCCTGACTCAATGGGAAATTCTGATTTTCATTGGATGACCTTAGCTCTGTTATTAAGATTCTATCCAGTGGTCTTCATACCATATTTCTATCCTATGAATTATCATCTATGTCCTGTTTCAGCAATCTAGCCTATCTTCTCCTCACTGGTTTTTGATGACACATCTTGTACAACCTGTAATGAATTGAAGCAGCATTTTTGCCTGAGCATATTCCTGCATGATGACAGTTCTGTGATTAAGAAATTTCTTAAGTACCTTAAGCTTAAATAATAATATTTTGAATTAACCAGTGATGCTTTCCTCTAACAATGAAAGACATTTTAAAGTCAACTTTCTTCTATTGCTTTATATTACAGGCAAATGGACATTTTAAGTTTTAAAAATAGATTTTTGGTACACTTATTTAGTTTGCTTTTTAACTTTCATTTATTACCACAGAAGAACACAATATGCATTCCACGTAGAGCAGGAAAACTAAATGACATACAGAAAACAATCTGTTGGAAGTTTTCATTTTTAGCAGAAATAAGCAGCAAACTGAATCTTGTTTCAAGTATAAACTGATATAGTGGACATCCTGCTCCACTAACTTACATTATGATGTGTGTTGGGGGATGGTGATGATATTAATATTTTGGTACCATTTTTTCCCTTTAACTGACAGCTGCCAAGACCAGTTTCTTCATCAGGCCTATAATTATTAAATTATCAGAGGTATTACAACAAACTCTTTAGTCCACCATGGAAATCCCATCTAATTGCAGTTTTCATATGGCATAAGTCTTCTTTTATGTAAATGGATTCAGTCTTCCTGTCTCCTTCAGAATTTTTTTTCAAATCACCATATTATTGGCACCTCTGTTACTGTATTTCATGGGAGACTTCACATCAGGGCTTGGCAGTAAATATCAGTTCTCCTGACACTTAACTCCATATTCAACACAGGCTTGATATGACAAAGATTCTCATACGTGACTTGGTTAGATTAGTTGTTTTATTGCTGGCAAAAGTAAAAGCTTATAGCATTTCAGTTGATTTGTCCATTACAATACAAAAAGTTTGAACTCCATGTTTAAATTCTAGGCTTCTTCCTCCTGTCTTTCCAGATTAAGAATACTTGGTTAATCTCTTGCAGGTAACTGATAAAGGCTTATTAACTGTTCTCTTTCACTTAGGAACCATTGGTCCTACCTTACCAGGTTTAGTCTTTCTTGGAAGAATTTATCAGCAAAACTCACTTTTCTAGCTCCTGAACTCAGTTTCAGCATTTTATTTCTATATAACTTTGCAAATAACAATATTTGCAATTTGTCTTTTTTCCATTCCCCACAAAGGAATTTTTCGCATTTTTAATAATGACTGTTTTTATATGTTTATTGTTTTATCAATTGTTGTATGCTCTTTTTGTGAGTTGGGTAGCCATATAAATTTGAAAAATAAACCTAAATTGTATCCTATCTGATTTATGAAAATTTCCTACCGCTCCATCTGGATAATTGTTAAAACCTGATCAGAGTCTGAAAGGGGAAATGAGCTTGTAGTTGACACAATTGCTCCTGACCATATTTCACTTCTGTTTTTTTAAAGAAAATTATCTGATTTTGGGGGGAAGTTCTGGACAATGAAACAGGTAACATTTTAACAGACAAAGAAAATAAAAAAACAATCTAAGCCATCAGGTTATGGCTATGTTATTATACCATATAATGTTGATAGTAACAAATATTTATCTACTCATTGTACATTCACTGAGTGAACCAACAATTTCATACTCAGAAAGTATGAGGAACAGAACTTGGTTGGAACTAGATGGGTTGAGGTTATATCCTTGTTGGTTCATCTGGAACATACAGCAGTACCATTGATCACGGTATCAACCTAAACCACCTGATGGACTTGAAAGATATCTCTAATATTTCCAGTTTTTTAAGGCTTTTAGGGTAATTCAAGAATTCTACTTTCTTCCCCAGGCTGTTTGATAAACTGATATTTCATCCAAATAAAACAGCCATGATTCTGATTAGGAAATAAACAGAAATTTAGCTTGGTTGAATTTCAAGATGGTGTTGTGATTTGAAGATCTTTTGTCCAACATAAGCTGGTGCTCCAGATGTCTATTTAGATAAAACAATTCGAGGCTGTGCTATATGCTTCAATTACATATAAAGTGGATTATTTCAATCTATTTACATGGGTTTTCTTTGAAGAATCTTTGGAAACAGCAATTATTTCATAATATTAATATTAATAACTCTGCCCTAAAAGTGATTATCAATTTCTTTAGGCATACAATCTAATGTGTTGTGATTAATGTTGAACTTATTAGACCATTGTTATATCATGAAATGTGAAAACTAAGTGTACTTATATAATCTTTACAATGAAATATGGAAAAATTATTAGTGTTTCTTAGATTCTCAATGAAATTGTCACCAAATAATGAAAAACCTGGCTACAAATCTTTCCTCTGTTTTATTAATTCATTTCAATTACTTTTCTCTTAAAATCTGTCATCATAAAACGCTAATAAAATATTCACCTTAGAATAGCCCCAATATTATGGTACTAGGTTTTCAATGTGGAATTGATACAAATAATTATTTTAAACATAAACAAAATATTTTAATTAAATCATTGTTTATTTGTAATGTATACATTAATTTTTATAAGATTATATTTTATCAATGCATTTTATCAATTAAAATCCCTAAATGCAACTTATATACCACTGGACTTTTTCAGTAACCCTTCTTTCTACTGCTTTAATCAGGACATTCTATAAGCCAGTTATTAAAAAAAACAGAAAGTTTATAAATACCATAACCTATCAATTCATCAAACCCTTTGAATCCTATTATCAGTCTTTAAACTTTATTCTACAGTATCCTGCCCCCCAAAGAACTAGAAGAACAAATTAGTCATTGGGGCGAATTTTTCATCTCTGAAAATGTTTCATCTCTTTGTTGCAAATGAGTACTACTGTATTAATTACATTTATAATACAACAAGAACATTTTAACTTAGATTCACTAATGCCCAGGATATCTTAGGTAAGGACTGCTTCCTTCCATATAGCCTACCAATGCCCAGTAATCTAATGGAGAAGCCCTTCTCTATGTCTGGAGGCCTGATTGAGACGGGTATGATAAATGGCCTTCTGTGGCTGCACATGAATAGGGAACTTTCCACTATAAATCAGGCAGTCATCAATAGTAACATGATCTTACTGATCACTGTTTACCTTCTTGCCAATCAAGATTTCTGATCAAAGGAAATGTTTCTCACCATGTTACTGGCTCTTGACCAGTTTTTTTCTTGCTTACTTCTAGTGCTTGTTGAAGCTTCTTGAAGGCAGTTCAATTCTGCTTTAGTTTAATGGGAAGAATCTTGTCCAACATACTGTTTCAAGTGGACAACATAGAAAAGGCCAACCAAGACATAGCAAGAATTTTGCTGGATCATACCAAGGGCTTGTCTATCCCAGAATTTGAATTATATAATAGTAGCTAGATGCACTTAGAAAGCTCACAAACAACAAACAAATTGATAATATCTTTACTTTGTTATCAGTTCCCAGCAGTATTAAAAATCTCTGCTTTTAAGTCAGGAAATCTATTAAATCTAGTACAGTCTTGACATTTAACTAAGACTTCTTTTTAAAAAAGCTAATTAATACAAACATCAGATTTGGATTCATTCCAATTTATGTGTTAAAATGATAATAATTTATATCTTTGCTCAGATATAAATCTATTGTGCATAAGTACCTATTATCAAATTAGTAAGTATAGAGTTTCAGCCTGTGAAGCAAAATATAATCATCTTTATACTTTGGACCTGAAAAATGTTATACCCCATCACATTTTTGTTTCTATCAGACACCAAAAGATTTTTTTTTAAGCTAGTATTTGAATGGACCACTAAATTTGAGCGTGAGATTTCATGTGGCTTGGCTCTTCTCCAAGGCTGCTCTAATGAAAAATAGATAAGAGATTTGCCAGTTCTTTACTCCATTTTACTGAATCTGTAGAAAGATCATGAATTCATGGTTGAACAGCAAAAGAGTGATTGACTTTGCAGTTAGTTTCCAAGCACATGTTTTGGACTGGGATAAAACTAGCTAGGTAATTTTTTTTTTCTGTAGTCCCAGTTATTACACAGATCAAAGATGCCACTAGGCCTCTTCAGTAAGGTATCTCCCTCCCTCTCCCTCCCTCCCTCTCTCTCTCTGTGTACCTAGGACAAACCTTCTCATTTATATGTAAAGTAGCCATTAGTCATAGCTCCATTCTCTCAGACTGCCTGATGTACAATCACATTTTGCAGTGGATGAATCTTTCCACACAGCTGCTCTGCTATGAATAATCCGTCACTGGGTTCATAAATCAGAAAAAAATCATGCTCCTCCTTTACTTGATCCTTATCCAAAGTCATATATTTTACGTGAAGACAAGCTAAATATTCATGAGGTTTTAAAATGCCTCTTCTGGCTCTAAGAGACTTGTTGGGATTGTTTTTAGCTGTTGAATTGAGCTAGCTTTTTCCCCTCTTTGATCCCGTTTAAACTAAAGTCAATTTAACTTTTTCTGTCATGGCAGTCTAATTCATCTGTCCCAGTTCTTCTAAATATTAAATGTATTAGATTTATTTATTTAATGTTCCTATATCGTATATTAATCTATGCTGGAAAGCTAGTTTTAGTTTTTTTTCTTGACAAGTAAGGCTACCATCTATTATGTACACAAGCTACTCTAATTTCAAATAAATAATCCTATGTGTTGCTGCCCATTATTATTAATATACAATAGAAGAGGGCAACTGAATACTTACTTATAAAGCATTCTTTAGTGTTGAGGTGGGAAATAATTTTATGGCAGTGAGGACAGACATGTCTCCCCCCCACCATGCACACAAACATATACACATTGCACAAGATTAAAATATGATGCATTCTTCTTCTTACATTAAGAGTGAAAATCTCCATGAGTTTAGAGAGTTTGTTCCCATCACTCTTCTGCCATGGTAAAAACACTTTTAAAGAAATGTGCAAAGAAGAGTAGCCATTGCAAATGACTCAAATTACTAATTTGGAAATACCATGAAAATCCTAAGGATATATTTTACTTGTTTTAAGAATTAGGGTATAAAAATGGTGCCAGACATTCAACCAGAATATTTCCTGTCTGATTTTGGAATTAGCTTGTTTCATATTGGAGGGATACTAGACTGATTAGAATCATAGAATATTCACATTTTATCAAATATTTTAGTGTACAGAATGCTTCATTTATGACATCTTGGTAATTTATTCAGCAACACTGTAATGTAGATGCTATGATCTTATGTGTCATGCGGGCATATATGTGGATGTAGTGAGTTCGAGAATGAGTAGTATTTCTGAAGTAGAAGCACCAAACTTTTGGTGAATGGGGATTGTTTTATATATACCAGTAGAAGGCACAGCAGGTGAGTCACACAAGCAGGTCTGGATTTCCAGGAGAATTTCAGTCCTTTCATTATCTCAGTCTTTATTATGTATTCATGACATTAGAACCTCTTTCAGCTTTGAGACTGTAACAGTTTCAAAACTTCCAAGAAGTCATCCATTCTCTCTCCTTCCTTCCTTCCTTCCTTCCTTCCTTCCTTCCTTCCTTCCTTCCTTCCTTCCTTCCTTCCTTCCTTCTTCCTTCCTTCCTTCCTTCCTTTCCTTTCCTCCCTCCCTCCCTCCCTTCCTCTTAAGATTAAAAGTGATGTGTAGAGTCATCTATACAATAAACTAATTTACCTTCTTTATAATTCTGAAATCATTTATTTGATATTTAACTGATTAGATGCCGCCCTCAATAATTAATGGTGCCTTCTCATAGTAGTTTTGCAAGAAATTCTCTTACTACTTCCTATTCCTCATCTTCCTTCTCATTTCAGTCTGCAGAGAAGTAATTCAAGAAAAGATTGCATCAAATCTGAATGCATGCAGACAGTAGACCTGAAATTTTCATTTTAAATCATCCTTATTATAATTTAAAATAGGATATCTCAGGTAGTAAAAGCGTAAAGGAATGAAAATGATAAAAATTCCCAAATGTGTCAAAGGTTAATATTGCAGCTTCCTAAATGTGTCATTCTGACTGAAAATATAAAGTCAGAAGGCAAAATGAGATGGAGAAATATGCATGATAAACTGTTTAGCCAAAGAGGTATATACTGACCCTAAAGATTTAACCTAAATTCAACTAGCAATTGTTCTTGTTGAATTAATTACAACAACTTTCTATTTGTATTGAATATGTCCAAGGGATGAGCCTTTCTGATAAAGAATCTGAGGTAACATCTTAATACAAAAATAATCAAGACAATGGCATTACATGGATGATACTACTACTGCAATGGTCATCTTTTGTTTCAGCGTTAAAATGATACAAGCTGTAAAGATAACTGAAAAATGGAGTCGATAAAATTAACTACATTTATAATAAACATATCTATTACTGTTCCCAAATGTTCAGAGGTTTCTAAGCAAGCATCTATAAAATAAATAGTATATATATCAACATACATAAATAAGAACAAATATAAAAACAAATAATTTCGCTTTATTTGGGAAGGCAAGAAAGCACGGGTTAAATTTAAGATTATTCAAGATGTTAGAGAACGTGGAGGACTTAAAGCTCCAAATTTGATACTTTACTATGATTCTTGTGCATTGACATGGATGACGGATTGGATTAATTTATCTAACAAGAGGATATTGAACTTGGAAGGATGGGACTTGTACTTTGGGTGGCAT
>NW_015386520.1:607262-611372 GCF_001527695.2 Protobothrops mucrosquamatus
ATATATATATTTCACCTACTTATGTAGAATAATATTTTGTGGAGTTAGGGATATTAATACTAGTTTACTTTTAGTTGAATAGTATCCTGGGATTAGGTTTGGGAAGTCCGGGTGGGGGGTGGGGGGTAGGGGTTTTTACATTGTGATGTATCTGTGATGTGCTTTTTTTTATGATGAAAATAATAAAAAATTTATATTTAAAAACAAAAAAAAACAAACAAACAAATAATTGTTACGTATGGAAGCTTATCCTAGATTCTTGAAGGAAATTGGTCCTGTTGGACAAGTTTATTTGCAGGATATCTACGCGAATAAGTAAAGGCTTTAAAATAGTGGACACACTGAATGAGATCTGGTTACCTTTCTCTCATTTTTATGCAAATTTTAATGTATTTTAAGTTTTAGTATTTATTTTTTCTTTTATAAGATTTGCCTTTATTTAGGTAATGATAAATAGTGGTGACATCAGTATAAATATTAATGTTTAGAATTTTGTGATTTATATTTATTTTTGAGAATAATATCATGAGTTTTGTTTTATATATTCAATTACTTATGTAAACAATGATATAATAAAACATGAATTTTAAATTGTATGAGAACTGAAATGTATCTGTTAATTACTGATATATTTTTTTTCCATCCACTATGTGTTTTCTCTCTGTCTTCTCTTTTCCTTTATATAGTAATTTATTTTAGTCTTTAAATGGTTTTCTCTCTCCAAAGCAGGCAGGCGGTCATCCATACCCTCAGAATCCCAGAATGGTAGAAAGCAAGGTGTCCTCCTTGGAGCTACATGAAATGCTTCCATCTTAACAACTGATGGTTGTGTTTCTTTTCCTACCATTGTTTTCTCCCCAACCAGCATTCCCATTCCCACCTGCCAGATAGGAAAAACAAGCAGCCATCACTCTTGCTAAGGTGGGTAGAGCTAATACAGTTTTGACAGACAGGAGATGTATAGATTTAGCACTCTGTCAAAACTTGATTTGGAGATAAGTGGGGCCCTTCTGCCCCTCCTGCTTTACCAAGAAGTTCTCATTCAGCTTGTGGCTCAAGTTCTGCATCCCATCTCATTTGTCTATCTGAAAGACCCATTCAGTCTTTTTTACTCTCTCTTGCTCTTATGCTTTTTCCACATTTGTCATTTTAAAATTACTTGCAGCATCATAAATTAGCTTAAAAATATGTCTTTCAACTTTCTTTTAGTCAATTAAACTGAATTTTCTGACAAGAAAAACAAATACCTGCTAACCTGCAGAAAATGTTATTCTCTTTAATTCAACCAAAATAAAAATAGGAGTTGATGTCTACAATTACCAGATCCTTATGTGTGGATAGTTTTCTAAGTTAAACTAAAAAACACATATACAATTAAAAAATAAGCATAGACCTTTCATAATTGCTTCAACAACTCTGATTTTTCTATTTGTCAGTCATGCAGATGTCTCTCCTGATTAATCCAAGGATCCTCTGTGCTGTTACAGATGTTTATATGATCATTCCAGTACTAGAACACCTTAATTTATCTTGGACGGACAGTTACAGCTGCTTTTAGATTGTATAGCAGATATTCAACTCCTCGGGGAAATAGCAGGTGTTCGTATCTTGGGCCTGAAATTCTTAAGAGAACTGTATGATAAGAAAAGCACACAGTAAATATTTTTTCCCTGCTGCTACTATATTTCTGCCATAAAATCTTTCTTCATTGTTATTTTAATAAGTTTGTTAGATGTATATCTCACCTATCCTTTAGAAGTTCAAAGCAATATACACAGTGCTTCCATCTTCCATTTTTCTTTACAACTCTGAGAGATAGGTTGAATTGAGAAAAAGTAAACTAAACTAATTCAACTAGCTTCTGTGGCTGATGCTGGATTTGAACCTGCATATTCTGCTGCCAATCCAGCATCTTAACCATTGCACTATACCAAATAAATAAAATAACTTTCTAAATAAAATAACTTATTCACACTCTGTTCAGTTAATCTGTTTGGCTTCTTCATTACATATCTGTTCTGTGTAACTTATAGTTGGTATTGATGGTAATATCAGCTTTCTTCTGATAAAATTTTATAACTGGAAGAAGGATTCTTCAATTATACTAAATCATTTGCTGTGAGATTGTTTTAACCAAGAGAATTATGGTGACTTTTACAATATTACTTTGGAAGACTGAAGGCAGCTCTGCGAAAAGTGGAGCCAATGACCGTAGTGGAAAGGAAAGCAAGTAGATCAGCTCTTTGAAACCAATCTGGATAAAAGGAGGACTTGAGACTACCCAAAAGTATTCCAGACATTTGCTCCTTATGAAGAGGCTGCAAGACAGTGGTCTCCGGTGAGTTTGGAGCTCTGAGAGACAAGAGAATGGCCATCTTGCTCAAACTGTGGTTAGCATCTCTGAAAGGACACAAAATTCACATACTTCCCTTATCATTTTCAGAAATTGCTTGTTAAACTGCTTTTCAGCTATTAGAAACCTTTGGATTGACAAGTCCGACAGCAAAATGTGAGCTTCCTTCAATTCTTAGTAAAAAAAAAGTTTAAGAAAGTATTTTTTTTAATAAGCAGCAAAAGGAGTGATTAAAACTTTGATTTTAAAAAGTTACAGAGTAAGAGTACAGATCAATTTAAAATAAAATTTTGGAATTAATTATAAAGGATCTTTCCTTTGGAAAAATGCTTTTGTTTTGATTTTTTGAAAAAAATAGTAAGATAAGATTTTAAAAATTGGACAGTAGAGGGAACTAAAGGTTACAATTAAAGAACACATGAATTTCACTTACAATTATAGAATAAAGCAAAATATTCTAACATTGGACATACTAAAGAATATTTTGAAAGAAGGTTTAAGATACAGGAGGATCTCAAGAGACTTGAACACTTGGCCTTATCTAACAAAATGAATTTCAATCATGAAAAAAGTAAAGTTCAAATGCACAGGTATAAAATAAGTGATACCTGGCTCAATAGTAGTAACTATGAGAAGGATCTTGGAGTCCTAGTGACAATCACTTAAATATGAGCCAGCAGTGAGTTGCAGCTGCCAAAAACTCTAACTCAGTCCTAGGCTGCATCAACAGAGGGATAAAATCAAGATCACATAAAGCATTAGTACCACAATGCCTTGGTAAGACCACATTTGGAATATTGTACCCAGTTTTGATCACCATGATATATAAAAGATATTGAGACTTAGAAACAGTGCAAAGAAGAACAACAAAGATGATTAGGGGGCTGTAGGCTAAAACATGACAAATGGTGGCAGGAATTGGGTATATGTAGTTTAATGAAAAGGACTAGAAGTGACAATAGCAATGTTTCAATATCTAAGGGACTGTCACAAAGAAGAGAGGGTCAAACTATTTTCCAAAGCATCTGAAAACAGAACAAAAAGCAACTGATGGAAACTAATCAAGGAGAGAATCAATGTGGAATTAAGGAGAAATT
This sequence comes from Protobothrops mucrosquamatus, assembly GCF_001527695.2. Taxonomy (NCBI): domain Eukaryota; kingdom Metazoa; phylum Chordata; class Lepidosauria; order Squamata; family Viperidae; genus Protobothrops; species Protobothrops mucrosquamatus. The sequence goes on from NW_015386520.1 coordinate 610,713, forward strand.
TCCTGACAGTGAGAACAATTAATCAGTGGAACAGCTTGCCTCCAGAAGTTGTGATGCTCCAACAATGGAGATTTTAAGAAGAAATTGGACAATCATTTGTCTGAAATGGTATAGGATTTGGACTAGAAGACCTCCAAGCTCTCTTCCAACTCTGTTAATTTGTTCTGAAAGGACCTTAGCTTGCAATCCTAGTATGGATTCTTGGTAGAATATGTGTTTTCCAAGTTTTTAGTGAGTTACTAATATTTCTAAACTTAACAGAGACATCACCCAGCCAACAAAAGTACGTATAGTCAAGGCTATGGTTTTCCCAGTTGCAATGTATGGCTATGAAAGTTGGACCATAAGAAAGGCTGAGTGCAAACGAATTGAGGCCTTTGAACTATATGGTGCTGGAGAAGACTCCTGCGAGTCCCCTGGACTGCAAGGTGATCAAACCGGTCAGTCCTAGAAGAGATCAACCCTGACTGCTCTTTGTGGCGAAGGTTGTTGAGAGTGTGGTTGCTCTTTGTGGCGAAGGTTGTTGAGAGTGTGGTTGCACAGCAATTCCCTCGGCACCTGGAGGAAACAGACTATCTGGACCCCCTCCAGTCGGGCTTCAGGCCGGGATACAGCACGGAAACGGCATTGGTCACGTTGGTCAATGATCTCTGGAGGGCC
>NW_015386520.1:612270-624186 GCF_001527695.2 Protobothrops mucrosquamatus
CAAGCGGGACTGGCCTAGGGCAATTTTTAGAGGGGTTTTAATCATATTTTAATTCGACTATATTTAAATATTTCTTTTTAATTAATTTTAATTCTGTAATTGTTTTGGTGTATTTTTAATCGATTGTCAGCCGCCCTGAGTCCGCAAGGAGAAGGGCGGGATATAAATTTAATAAATAAATAAATAAAATAAATAAATAGAAGGCCAGATCCTGAAGTTGAAACTCAAGTACTTTGGCTACCTAATGAGAAGGAATGACTCACTGGAGAAGAGCCTAATGCTGAGAAAGATTGATGGCAGAGAATGAGGTGGCTGGATGGAGTCACTGAAGCAGTGGGTGTGAGCTTAAATGGACTCCAGAAGATGGTAGAGGACAGGAAGATTTGGAGGAATGTTGTCCATGGGGTTGCAATGGGTCGGACACGACTTCACAACTAACAACAACAACAACAACTTGATGTTGTACACCCAGTATCAAATCTAAGATATGAAGACTGGTGGTGATGGGATGCATAGTTGTTTTCACAACATGCTGAATCATAAACTAACATCAGATTAGATTTATACAGCTGATTGGTCATAGAGACATTCTGCTAAAATCTTTAACCATCCAGAACCTTAAAGGGCACCATCAGCACTTTGATTTTAGCCAGGGAATGGATGAGAAACCAGATTGTTTGATATCACACCTTGCTTGTTTTATCCCTACTTCTCCAAGGAACAGCTGTGGCTTTTGTCTGACTGACAGTACAGGACTAATTAATAGGATAAAAAAAATCACTGAGGTGTAAGGGACACTTCGGTCAACAAATCTGATCTACAATCCTGCTTTAAAATCCAAATTAAAGCATTTCAAATTGAGTGTATTCCATCACATCCTTGGTAATTAGTTCTGCTGTTGATCTGGGGAATTAGATCTTCCTGTTAAAAACTTTTTCCCAACATTCAGCTGGAATCTGCTTTCCTATAACTTAAGACCCCTATTCCTCATGACTCTCCAAAGAAAACAGGTGAATGAGTAAAATGAGTTTCAGAACACAGCAGTTATTTTGGGTAGGAGACTAAAATGGTTACAATTGGAAACAAAAGTCATGACAAAGATTGCTATTGCAACTTTTTTTTTTTTTTGCATTTAGAGAGATCATCAAAGTGAGTCCCTCTGTGCTGGTCTTCAGGGGCTATTCAATAAGTTGGGCTTTTGGTCCACTTGAATTATCTGAGCCTCAGCAATTATTTGATGGTGGGTGGATGTGTGTGTGTTAAAAACAATCCTAACAACACGAACACAGTACTATATTGGAGTCCCTTTTTATTGAACAGCTAATTAAAAATGTTAATTCCCTCACTAAGCCAGGGTATATTTAAGCTAATGCTTATTGAATAAACACAGCTGGAGCCACACAATATAGTAACGTAGCATGAATTTATAGATCTCAATGGCTGATCCACAAGAGGTGCTAAGCCAAATGCATTCTTTGGTCAGGGTTTAGTCACTGCAAGCCCGTTCAATGATACAATTACATAATATATAGTGATATATATATGTAATTATATATAGAGAAAAGCCCAACAGTATTGTCCTAAAAAACGAATTCACACAGGCTCGTTAAAAAACTTGAGTTTCCATCAGCTTTTCTCTCTCGGGATAGGAAGATTAAACGTGAAATCTTCTCCTCCTCCTTTACCTAATTCAGCTACTGTACTCAGCCGATAGCACAGCCACTTCTATGAGCCCCCACTTTTGTGCTCCATAAGAGATGATTAGTGCAGCATTTCCTCTCGCGCAGGGATTGTTGGGAAGTGTAGTGTTTTGGATACTCTTGGCTGCTTCTCAGGAGCTCCCGGGGACTACATTTCCCGTTTACATGAGCCGGAGAACAACGGAGCCTTCTCTCTAACAGCGCTGGCTACGGCCTTGCACTAAGTGAGAAAGAGAGAGACTTGGGGGAGGGGCGGCGTAGGCCCAAGGCCGGCTGAGGCCCGGAGCTGGCGGAGGAACGGCAGGTATACCAGAGGCGAATTGGCGAGGCTATGGACCCCGCCGAGGCTGTGGTACAAGAGAAAGCGCTGAAATTCATGGTAAGAAGGAAAAGAGTGGGGAGGGTATTGAAAGGAGAAGGGGGTTGGCAATGGTTGTTGCTGGTAATGGTAGTAGGAAGCCGAGAAGGATGGGGATTTATTATGGAGAAGGAGAGATTTATATAGGTTAACTTACAACTCATAAGTTATCTTTTAAATGCGTTTTGGTACTCCGGGGTGGGGGGAAACATAGGAAATTGAGATTCTTACGGCGTAGTGAGAAAATAAAGGAAAGCAAGCAAGTCATAGGCTTTCCCTTCGGATTCCCCCCCCTCCTTTTCCATAGATGATCCTCGGTTGTAGCAAGCTTGATATGGAAAGAAGTTCCCTAATTTGGGCTTTGTTTCTGTTTAGTTTTTTTTTTTTTATGGATTTTATAGAAATCTCGACCGAAGGCCTGGCTTTTATAATGAAGGAAGCCCAGAAGGCCAAGTTTTGGATCAGAACATTGCGAGGCTGGGAGTACATGTTGGAAGATGTGATGGGATTTAGGAAAAATGAAAATGCTTGTTATTTTTTGAGGGGCTTGACGTAGATTAGCACCTGAACCACACGGGTTAAGAAGCATTTTGTACAAATATGTCTTTTTAAAAAGGTGGTTAGCAAGCCTAACTCAAGTATAGAAGAATTTAGTACTCTTTGGGTTCAAAGAGGTTTGCAATTTACAAAGTAGATCATGATATGGAGGTTTTTTTAAATCAGTAAAATACTCAGTTCTGTTATAAATATTGAATGATAGAGTTTTGGATTAGTTGTATTGCACTGGAAAAAGATTCTATTTGTAAGAGTTTTTTTTTAAGGCTAGATATGTGGTTGCTAAATGAAACCAAGGAATATAATCTCTACTCTGATGTATATCTTCTATGATGAGCATTCTTTGTTGCCTTTCCTTATTGCATCTTGGGGTCATCTGACAGCAAAAGCTATGAGGATATTCTTCTCTAGGTACACACAAATTGGTGAGTTTATGCAGAAACTACTACATTTCCACTCCCATTCCTCTGAAACCATATGATCCACCTCCAGTCTTGTCATGTATTGTAAGTAGAATCCGCTCTGAATAGAAATTGTCTCTAAAGCAATATAGACTATATCTGATCCACCTTTCTTCCCTGTTGCCCTAAAGGCTTTCATCCTGCTTTCATTGATATGCCAAGAAGTCTGTATTTCCCAGGCTTCTCCTTTGGACCAGTCATTATCTCACAATCCAACTCAACTCACAAAGTTGTTGTGTAAAAAATAGGAGGAGGAAGGTGTGTTGGATATGTTCATTGTCTTGAGTAATTTGTAAAAATAATAAAGGGATACAAATAAATGTATCCAATAACTGCACTGGTACAGCCAATTGCTGAGTTCAGAAAGGTAGCCCACCCAAACCAAAATGCTTATCAGTGGTCCATTTGCCTGAAACATAAGACTCCTGAATTTATTGACGCCCCTCAATAATGTTCATTAACGGAAAAAAGATACAAATGTAAAGGCTGATTGTAAGTTCAAGGATCTGTCTGCCCCATCAAATCAGTTATGTATATTTGTATGGCAAAGCAATAGACATTTTTTTAAATTTCTTGGGAGCCTATCAACATTGCTAGTGACATGTATTTTTCCTATAAAGTTTGCAGGTGTTGCTTGTTTCCTAGTTTTCATATTCTACAATTTAAAGCTGATCTCTCTCAAAATTTGGGAGAAACAAACTGTAAGGCAGTGGAATTATGATGGGCAGTGTGTACAGTCAGAAAGCTGATCCTTGCAGACATTGGAAGAATGTGTATGTTCTCATATTGAAAAGAGGGGGAGAGATAAGCCTCAATTTCAGAAAGTGTAAAGTAGCTGAATGAATTTACAGTATGTTAAGCTATTTTGTAGCTGTAGGGTGTGATTGGTGAAAGCTGCCAGGGTATATGTATTCTATATTCTGCTGCCTAGTCCAGTTAATACCTTTGAAGAAGCAAATAATAGATTCCAACCAAATTGTCTTTTGTTACTCATGTTTGAGTATAATCTGTATATATTGAAAGGGCATCATATGAGTTTGGTAGTCTAGGTTATACTGCCTTTATTGTGATATATTTGTGTTAATTTGAACATATGGTTTATGTTTTTTCACACCTGTGGCTATTGTGTATATCATCTGGACAAACAGACTAATGAGGGAAAAGATATTAGATACTTCTGCCCTTCATAAGAAACATTCCTGATTTACTTTCTTTTTTGGAATACCATTTTCCTTATAGAGTTGGTGTATTTTAAAAAACACTTGTCTGTATTTATCTTCATAAAGCACATTGAAAAAATGGCTTTTTCTGTGGAAAGAAGGACCTCCAAATATTTTTTTGTAATTTAAAGTAAAGCTAGAATCTTTTGGAAGATTGCAGATTCCATAATTAGTATATCTTTGGTTTTTGAAATGTTCTTAAAGAGTCCTATATTTCATCATTATTTGTATTGGCTATACTTGATCAGCACAATACTAATTAAAAGTTAATTTACCTAACAGTTAAAATCATTTAACAAGCAGCTACTCTATCCTTTCCTCTTTTGGTCCTTGGAAGAGCACCAGGTTAAATCAATCTCTGTTAAACCCTGGATTACCATTATGGTTTTACTTGGGAACTTTTCCTGACAAGTCTTCACCAATTTATGGCGTTGGATTTAAAGATTTAGGGTATTTCTTGTTTTCTGATTCTGTTAATCATTATTAGTAAAAGTACTAGTCATTCAGCCTCCAGAAAAGCAATCAACAAATGCTTAACTGAAAGGCAAGATTAGCAAATATGAACTGAAAGAACATTCTCAGATTTCGTTCCCTGGTTTTTCCTTTGAAAAACTTTCCAAGTAGTAGCTGGAAGCATGATCTTTGTCTTTTCCACCTCTTGTACAGTATTCTGATGCTCTTGTTTAAATGGGGTGTGAATTGTTCCTTACTTTGATAGAATAATTTTGCCCCTGTTGGATGGCTATGAACACAGGCTGGTGAGTGGGGATCTTCTGACCACTATGATCCTCCCTTTCCAGGTTACTGGTATTTGTGATTATTGGGGAAGAAATGTTTTCCTCTGGAGGGACAGCAAATCACTTTGACTACTTTGCCTAATTATACAGTGCTTGTTTCCCCCCCATATTTTCCCATATTGCTTGGGATACTTGAAAATCAGGAATGTGGAAAAGAGCAGATGGAGACAGCAGTAAACTCACAAGCATCTTCAGTCAGCCAGTAGGGACTTGAGTTTTCCTCCTATCCCTCATTCTCTATGCTGCTTCTGGGCATTTTCACAGAGGTTTCCTTGCATTTTAGAAACTGGTAGTTGATCTTTTTTGCATGTGTGTGAATGCATATGCTTGTGTATAGATCATTTCAACTTCTCTCTAAACTGCAAACTGTAGAGGTCATAATATCTTCCTCTAAGAAGAGGACAGATGTGGTGAATATTCCATTCATGAAGAAAACTTTCATTCAGAATTGGGAAGGAGAAAGTAAGAAAGCTAAAAGAAAGGTACGAAACTATTCTTGAACAGATTTAGATAAAAGATAGCCAACCATCCTTGCTGTTATGTCTTCAAAAGAAACATAACTGCTGGCTTTTTTGTCAGGTATTTGTATTGCGGGTTGATTTTGAGTTGCATCAAAATGTTTTTCAGTAGAGAATTCCTATTGTCATTGCAGTGACAAATTAAGTACTTTTCTTTTGATTCCAGGTATGTTATGTAAGCATACGGATTGTTGGTCAAGAAAGCTACCCTGTGCTATTCTGGTTCCTTGATCTTGCAGATTGTATGTAATATATGAGCGCCACAAGCAATAATAAAAATACTGCATTAACAATAATACAGTATTAAATCGTTTCAGTTTGGGCTATTTTTAAACAAATAGTTTCTTGAATAATTACTATTGAGTATACATATTCTGTATATACCTGTTTTAATTAGGGTATAATTAAATATAAAATACTAAATAATAATAGCTTATAAGTAAAGGATATTCTGAGGATGTAGCCTGGGCAGTTCCAGCTTTTCTACAATAAAATCTATATTATTTAGCATAGGGCAATAAAAACTATGAAATGACTTGAAAAGATTTTCAGAGCTAATGCAAATGTAAGGAAAATGTTGTACATGGTTTGTATTTTCTGTAACTTAACATGAATTGGCTTTTGGATTTTTTGGTAACCTTTGAGAAAAGATGTTGCCCTGGACAAAGTCCCTATCCCATCTTCTTCATACTGAATTATTTTCAAGGAGTCCGTGCATTAACTTCTATATTTAGGCAAGAAAAAACAAATGTACAGGTATAATATAGGTGGTACCTTGCTCAATAGTAGCAACTGTGAAAGGGATCTTGGAGTCCTAGTGGACAATCACTTAAATATGAGCCAGCAGTGTGCTGCAGCTGCCAAAAAAGCCAACAGAGTGCTAGGCTGCATTAACAGAAGGATAGAATCAAGATCACGTGAAGTGTTAATATCACTTTATAATGCCTTGGTAAGGCTGCACTTGGAATACTGCATCCAGTTTTGGTCACAACTTTAATGTAAAAAAGATGTTGGGACTCTAGAACAGGGGTGTCAAACTGCCGGCCAGTGGGCCGGACGTGTCGCAAGGAAACCGCGCCTACCTCATTGCCGGCAATGGTGAAAAAGTTCCGACACATCACATGATGTCGCGAGTTTGACATGTCTGCTCTAGAAAGAGTACAGAGAAGAGCAACAAAGATGATTAGGGGACTGGAGGCTAAAACATATAAGGAACAGTTGCTGGAATTGGGTATGTCTGGTCTAATGAGAAGGACGAGGGGTGACATGATAGCAGTGTTCCAATATCTCAGGGGTTGCCACAAAGTAGAGGGAGTCAAGCTATTCTCTAAAGCACCTGAAGGCAGGACAAGAAGCAATGGATGGAAACTAACCAAAGAGAGAAACAGCCTAGAACTAAGGAGAAATTTCCTGACAATTAGAACAATTAATCAGTGGAACAACCTGCCTCCAGAAGCCGTGAATGCTCCAACACTGGAAGTTTTTAAGAAGAGATTAGACAGCTATTTGTCTGAAATGGTATAGGGCAGTGGTGGCGACCCTATGGCACGCTTTCTGTTGCCCCAGCCCCGCCTCCCCCCGCGGCCCTCTCCTCACCAACAGCCCCCCTGGAGAAGTCACCCCCGGGCGTAGCCCACGCAGAGCAGCGCGGCCAAGGACATGGCAGCTGGGCAGTGGGACAAGACTCCGCCCTCATGCCCCATCGCACGCAGTTGATGCTGCAGGGCGCAGGCAGAGGGCGTGGTCACCATGGCGCTGCTGGGCCGCCTGGGCGATCTGCAGCAGGCCATGGAGGCAGTGAGTGGCTGGACGGGGCAGAGGCGGGGGCAGGACGTTTTTTGGGCACTCAGTCTCTAAAAGGTTCGCCATCACTGGTATAGGGTTTCCTGCCTGAGCAGGGGGTTGGACTAGATGACCTCCAAGGTCCCTTCCAACTTCTTCTTGTTGTTGTTGTTGTTGTTATTATTATTATTATTATTATTATTATTATTATTATTATTATTATTATTATTATTATTATTATTATTCTCACTCTGATTAGTTGTTTGGCATCAATCCTGAGCATTAATACTGCTCCCTATCATTGCCCTTCAAAGATTTTGAGAACCTTCCCAATTACACAACTTATTTGAAAACAAATATTTTAGGTGACCTTCATGGATTAGTTTATGATGTTACTGCCTTGAATACTAATACCCTGAAGGACATAATTGTTGAAAACTTGTATTTCATTCATATTGCTGTTAAGTTATATATTATTTGTTAGATTTTTAGACAGCTGCAATTACAGTATATGGCTTGTCTCGCAAATGTCTTTAGTGCTGATGATAGGTAAGGAGCTTCTCCAGCAGGGTTTTTATCTTTCCATGGGCAAGAATTGGTTTATGAGTCTTTCATGCCCATCCTTGGTGGATAAACTGTTCAACAAGCAAAAGAATGATCACTCAGCTTATTATGGGCAATTGGCTTCAGAAATGACCTTTACTATCGATTACATAGATATTTCTCATTTTTCCCTATCATTTCTAGTTCAGATTTCTCTTTCTTTACCATAGAACTTTAAAAAAATATGTATGTTTGTATATCCATAGGAAGCTTTTATATTGCAGACCAGGGTTGGAAATTTGGAGGGTCCTCTTTTGAATTGAGGTTAAAATTTATTAAAGTTGCTTTTCACTGACTTTTTTTGCTACTTATTTTTCTGCCTGATTAAGAGATGGGGGCAAGGCTCATAGTAAAATTACCTCTGTTGTCAATTTTTGTTTTTTGCACTTTCTTTTTGTTATCTCAAAAACAGAAAGCATGCAGAACATGGCTGTTTTAATTCTAACCAATCCCTTTACTGGTTGTGGCCATAAACTTTGTCTGTATGCAATGAAATAATATGTGGTGTCTTTATACGGTACGTGTGTTCCTGCTTCCTTCAGGTTATATCTCTGTTTCAGTACATGCATTGCAATATGCCCTGTCCTGGGTCATATGACCAGGATAGGGATGAGCTTAGCATTGAGCGATTGACAGTGTTCTGAGATGCTTTGTAACTTCCTCTTCCACAAGGAGTTTTGAGGGCCAATTTTATAAATATTTTTCTTTTCCGTTCCTTGTTAATTCAGTCCATTTTTAAATTCTGACTTTCTTTTGAAGGCTTCTCCTACCATACCAGATTTGTTCCTGCTTGCTTTAGTTTTTGGGGAATAGTCTTGCTGATGGAGCCCTGAGCTCTTTTTCACGATTTGTTTCTTACATTATATTTGGTTAAAAAAAATAGAAACGTTTTTAGACATTTTAAGTGCTGCTGTGGCCAGTAATTCTTACAGTAGTAAAAATTTAATATCTTTGTACATCAAGAGCAGCAAAGTTAGTACCCTTCAGATGTTTTACATAATGAAGTCCTCAGCCAGCAGGTCTAAGGAATGTGAGAGTTGTAGTCCAAATCTCTGAAAGTAGATTTCCTTCATTTGGGCCGGCCTATGTAGGTAGAGCTGCATTCAGATCTGCTTTGTCATGTTTCCCAGTATCTCCACAGACAAATTATTTAATGTCTATCAGACTTCATCCCCCACCTAATCTTATTTGAAGATTCATGAATGTAATACAGGTAGTTCTCGACTTACAACAGTTCATTTAGTGATCATTTGAAGTTACGGCACTGAAAAAAGTGACTTAACGACCGTTTTTCACACTTACGACCATTGCAGCATATCCATGGTCACGTGATCAAAATCCAGACATATTGGCAACTGACTCACGACGGTTGCAGTGTCCCGGGGTCATGTGATCACCATTTGCGACCTTCTGACAAGCAAAGTCTTTGGGGAAGCCAGATTCACTTAACGACGGTGTTACTAATTTAACTATTGCAGTGATTCACTGAACAAGTATCGCAAGAAAAGTAAAATGGAGCAAAATTCACGTAACAAATTTCTCACTTAGCAACATAAATTTTGGACTCAATTGTGGTCGTAGGTCGTGGACTACCTGTGTATGAAACCTATACACGCAGATACATGTTTACTATATACTGATCATATTTTTCCCTTTCATGATAAGCAACATTACTGTGTATTGAAAAGGAGAAATAAAGTGTGGACATGGTTACTTGTATTTATATCGCAGACAACATTACTACTGACTATAAGATTATACCTTTTAGTTTGGGCACATTTTGGTCAGTATGCCATAAGTATAATCAAAGTCCAGTTTTACCTCAAACACACTCCTATTCTGTAGAAGTTAGAATTTCTTTAGATTAGCCCTTGCAATTGGTATGGAGGTATATTTAGTAAATTGATACACCCTGAATGGTTTAAAATTCTTTTAATAATTAAACAATTGGAAGGTAGTATAGAATGTGTGTGTGTGTGTGGGGGGGTTATATAAGATTTGTTTTAAAGGAAAATAAAATTAAATACAAACTGATGTAAGGAAAAAATGAAAGTGAAAGCTAAAAGTACAAGAAAAAAGTAGAGGAAAATATAAGCAAGTGAAAAGATGAAAACAGTTTCCATCTCTATGATTACAACATAACTTTCTTCTTTCTATAATCCTGTTTAACATCAAACCATAAATTGTAAATCATTTTTTCTGCTGTATGCAAAAAGTTTATAAAGGGCTTCTAGTCAGCATTAAATGTACTATATAGTCTTTTCTCTTTTCAAAGCAGTTGATTTAATCATCAAGGTCCATCATCTTTACCAATCATAGGAGGTTAATATGGAGTTTCAAGCATAGTCTATTTCGAGGCTTCACATTTTATGGAGGCACTCTCAGAAAATAAAAGGGGTAAGTGTAGCTCACTATTCTACCAGGGTTATTCGGAAATAAACCTCCGTTTGGTTATCAATGACAGACACTCGCAGATACAGAACTTTTATTATGCACATTCGAAAACTACAGCATTATATTACTTTTCGACATAATCACCATTCAAATTGAGGCACTTGTCATAACGTCTTATAAGTTTTGAAATTCCTTAGTAGTAGTCGCTCGGCACCAAATCTGGGCTATAGAGGGAGTGATCAAAAACATCCCAATAGAACTGCTTCAAACGTTCTTGGGTGCATCTAGCAGGCGAGCATTATCGTGAACCAACACCACACCGGATGTCAGCATGCCCTGATGTTTGTTATGGATGGCTTGTCTGATTTTTGGTAATGTTTCACAGTAGACTTCTAAATTGATGGTCGAACCACACTCCATGAACTTCACTAGCAGTACTCCTTTGGCATCTTCACATTTTCTATGGCACCACTTCCGGTGTGGTGTTTATTATGTGTATAACCCTCCCTACACATTTGGTCTTTATCCAAATTCCTTCTTTTAACAATGTTGAAAAAGTGATAGGAATGGGGGTTTTATATCTCTGCTCAAATCTTTATCAATCTAAACATTCATTTTATATTTCCTTTCGCTTGCACTTTTCATATACATGCATACAGAGAAAGCCAGGAACATCTTCTGAAAGAGTTGTGCAAACCTGGAAAAAAGTTCCCGTTATTTTTCATTATTCAAATAGAGATGCTTCTTATCTGTTTCTGAATCTCTTTGAGCACATTTTTGAAGGATTATACAGCTGTAATAATAATAGTGGATGCATCTTTCAATATGTAAGGATGATATGCATACTATTTTCTTAATTGTATTTTTTAAAGATGGATGCTTATTTCTGAACAGCTGTGCTCAGTATGTACATTGTAAATCCAATCAATGTTGCACAGTTAATCCGAAATATTTTATTTTGAAGTATTTAAGAAATCCATAAAACTTAGAACAATTCCTTAAACTTGTTTTGACATAGGTTGCACCCATAATTTGTAAGGATAGTATGGATAAAAATAATGTCCTGTGTGTATATTTGAGTAAATTTTCAAATTTCATGCATGATTCTTAAAAGCACAGTGGAATAGGAATTTTGAGTAAATAAAGTCCTAAAGTCCTCTATGTGTGACTGCATCAAAAATGAATTTCTTTTTCTTCCAAAGTAGCTTCAAATGGTTTTGCTAAATGTAGGAATGTTGTGATGATTATCTTTTTAATTAAAATGAGAAATCTTTGTTTAAAGTGGCATTCTTTTTTTATGGCCTCTTACAGTCTCTATAACAATCATTTCTTAAGTCTGAATGTTTTTAATTCCAGGAATCCATTTATATAAAACTATGCTTAGACTTAATTAAAGAACAATTTCTTACAAAGCTTGTAAATAGCCAGGAAAAAGGGAAGGACAGGAAATAAAACTGACATTCATGCAAACAAACTGATTCTTACAAGGTATGTAATATGCTATAAAAATACAATAAAGCCTTTTTTT